>NC_061490.1:25435606-25583533 GCF_022539355.2 Hippoglossus stenolepis
AAATTCAGAAGCTGAGATGCTGATTCAGTGCAGCTGTAACCTGAGGCCGCTTCCTGTCATGACTGTATGTGTGTGTGTGTGTGTGTGTGTTGTCTGTGTGTGTGTGTGTGTGTGTGTGTGTGTGTGTGTGTGGAAAGAGGGTGGGGGGTCACTCGACGTTTGGAAAATCTGATTCATTCAGATTGAGATTAGCTGTAGTGCAGTTACAGTGGACTGGTTTTACTGGAAGGATTTCACAGCATCATTAAACCAGAAATCACACACACACACACACACACACACACACACACACACACACACACACACACACACACACACACACACACACACACACACACACACACTCTCACACACACACACCACATGAGGCCGAGAGATTCGCTGTGAGATTTAGACCCGGAGAAAGTTCTCCAACTCTGAAAACTACATTTGGAGCAAAGGTGCGAACGTCTGCACTCACCACAGCCTTTGTTCATACTTGAGCCAAATCTTCATCGTGTGTTTTCACAGAAAAAGATCCAGCAGCAGTCGTGGGTGTTCAAAATAAGGTTTTTATCCAACAAGACCAATAAACTGACGGAATGTGAGAGGTGTTGCGACGTGAGTCACAACAAAGGGCGAAGAAGCATCGGTGAGATCGTTGCATCGTGACTGTGTGAGTCTGCTTCATCAGGAACTACAGCAACCACCGAGAAACACACGTCAAACTCTGCACATGTATGAAAATATCAGCTTCTGTACGATTGTTTGTACAGTTCATGATATGGATCATTTGAACTGACACATTGTTCACGATGTGATTTAGAACAGAGATTTTTTCCTGCTGAGACCAGATCAGTGTTTGCAGGGGAAGAACATCTGAACATGAACACTAGGTGGAGACACAATGTTAAAAACACTCTCTCACACTCACACACACATATACACACACACACACATATACACACGTACACACACGCACCCACACACGCTTGCACAGAAACAAAGTGTGTCTGAGTTGTTTTTAGCTCAAATTGTTTTGGTTCATGTTCTTCTTCTTTCTCAAATTCTATGTTATTGTTTGAAGCAAAAAGCTCCACAGCAGCATCTTGAAACAGATTAAAACAGCTGCACAACGTTTAAACATATTTAATAAAGTTGTATTTGGGACCTTTTTTACACAGTTTTTCTTCTTACTTCATGTAAATACCACCTTAACCTCAATTTATTAGTTATTCATTGTCTTATTCCTCTGTTTCTAATTTTATCTCACGTTTTACTGGGTTTTATTTTTCATGTTGCAAATCTTATTTTTCATAAATGTCATCAATGTCTTTATGTTCATTGTGTGTCTTCAGGTACTTCAGGTGCTAAATAAGTAGTAATAATAATAATGTATTTATTTATTTAACATGTTATAATGTATTTGTATCATAATAAACAAAGGGGCCTGCAGACTGTGAATTAGCTTAGTTCTAAATATCTAAAGAACAAAACTTTTACAACAGCTTTGGCCAAAATATGTTTTCTTATTAAATATTAACACAACTGCCAACATTGTCTTTTATAATGAAAAATAAATTATAGTTACAACAGAGTTTATTTTGACAAACACAAGAAGTGTGTGTGATACGACAGTTTTAGTTGACGCTGCAAAATGAGCCATGTACGATTTTATACAAACTGTAAAAAAAACTGTCAATAAGGCGTAAATAAGTAAAACTCTGTCCTTATTTATTATTAAGTCGTCATTTTCTATTGTCTTTTTATATTTGTATTGACACTTGACACTTTTCACTAAAAGCAACATGTTGAAAAAGGACAAGAGACCAAGAGAAAGGGATGAAGGAAAGGTGACAAGGAAGAAGAGGAGAAGAGGGATGGATGAGAGACAGAGGAGAAAAATAAATAAAAACCCAACTTGAGCAGAGGGAGGAGGAGGAGGAGGAGGAGGAGAAAAGGATGGGTGCAGAGTAAAAGAGAGACGGAGAGAGGGAGGGAGGGAGGAAGAGAGTGAGACAACATTAAATACAGAGTAAAAAGAGATGGAGAGGGGGTGAGTGAAAGAGAGACGGAGAGAGAAACGGCAGTAGAGATGGAGAAGAAAGAGAGAGTAAGGAAGGAAGAGGGAGATGGGGGAGAAAAGGAGAAAGAGAGGGAAGAAAGAGAGGGAGAGAGAAGGAGAGCATCTGTTTCCTGTCTGGAGTCCAGCTGGAGGAGGAACAAACGACAAAAGAAGAAGAAGAGGAGGAGGAGGAAGAGGAGGAAGTACCGGCTGCCCTGAGAACCACAATCACACACACACACACAGGAGGAAGTAGGATTTGGTTTTTCCCTGAGGAAGTCTACGTGTGTGTGTGTGTGTGTGTGTGTGTGTGTGTGTGTGTGTGTGTGTGTGTGTGTGTGTGTGTGTGTGTGTGTGTGTGTGTAGCAGGTGTGTGTTAAACCCACTTACGGATAATGATTTTCAGTTTCTCCACATATATGTAAACTCAGCATGACAGAATAAGTGTGAATCTTTCATAACTTTCAAACTGCATCTTTGCATGTGTGTATTGATTTAATAAGAAGTCTCAGGTTTTATTCTGAACTCAGGCCCATAAACACCTTTCAGCTGCTGAGGGATTTTAATGTGTCTTTCCAAATTTGTATTTTTACTGATTTTCTGTGAACGTGAGGAGGATTTTATGATCTGAGGACAAACACAGCTGTGACGCTCGGGCCCAGAAAATGAGTTACTGCTGCACCTGCCGCTCACTTTATTTAAAATCAGAACAAAAGTATATTAAATAGGAAACAGATGAAGTACAGATTAGATGTTCAGACTGCAAACAGAATAAAAGTGAGTGGAGATTTACCCTCCTGTGTGTGTGTGTGTGTGTGTGTGTGTGTGTGTGTGTGTGTGTGTGTGTGTGTGTGTGTGTGTCAGGAGAGATGTGGAGCGGTAGGATTTCCTGATTTGTTTGTTCCTCTCACACACTTTTCTTCCTGGTCCAGGCTCAATTTAGACTTCCTGTTCAAAGCTATTCAGAGCACAAACACACACACACACACACACACACACACACACACACACACACACACACACACACGTACAGCCATAGGCCTGTGCCAATAAAGTCATATTCATTTCATAATGTAGACTTTTGAACATGGTTGTGTGCATTTATCTGTTTTATGCAAAAGAAAAGATTCAATAAGATTCAACACTTTATTGCCGCACAACTCAGTTGTTTGCCGAGAAAAATCACAGCACAACATATAACGAGAAAAGAAACCAAACACAAAACCCCTCCTCCATAAAAACATAACATACATATGTTGATGTAAAATACAGAAAATAATTAAATAGAGTAAAAACAAGGTAATTAAAGTTGGATGTCCAGTGCTTAGAAATACACTGAAATACGGTTAGGGTTAGATACGGTAGAATTCAGTGGTGGTATTTGCTTTGTGTTTGTAAAGTGCTGATGCAGGATTGAGGAGCCGTTTGTTGACATGATGGTTCAAGTGCTGACAAACAACAACAACAACAACAACTGGATCATTGGAAAAGTAAAGTGAGTCACATATGGACTCACACACTGAACCAACATGCTCCATGTGAAGGCTTTAATGTGGAGGTGTGTTTCATCTCAATCTGATTCACAGGTTAAACTCCATTTGAGTTGTTTGTGTTTGTGAGTGGGGGGGCAGCATTAAAAGAATAGCGGCAGGTGCCTCGTACCAACACACACACACACACACACACACACACACACACACACACACACACACACACACACACACACACACACACAGTTCTCACAGCCTTGACAATCAAAGAGAAGAATCCTTCTCATTGTCCGTGTGAGTTTCCTGTTTGCCTCCAATGACAGTAACTCCCCTTCCTCAGGTCACTCTCTCCTCCGCTAGCATCGCACAGACAAACATCGCACAGACAAACATCGCACAGACAAACATCGCACAGACAAACATCGCACAGACAAACATCGTGCAGACAAACATCATACAGACAAACATCGTACAGACGAACATCGTGCAGACAAACATCGTGCAGACCTCCGTGAGGTTTGAGTTGCTGTCGACCCACCGTCACGTCGTCCGTCGGTTTGTGAGCTGAAGCCTCCGGTTTTGTTTCTGTTTTGTCCAGCGCCATCTTGGTTTTTAGAAACAGACGTAAACATATTCGGAGGAGCTCGGTGTTGCTGCACGCCTCCGACCTGCAGCCATTGGACGGTACTAGCTGTCAATCACTCTGTGGTATCCACCCACCAACACATCCTTTGCTTTATGGTCTGTTTGACTCTAAATGTTCATAATCTACTAAATGAACATCAGCTGTTTTGAAGAAGACTTGAAACTAGAGACTGAGACATAAACTCCTGAATGTTTACTGACGTTATAAAGTGAGAAGTAGAGTCACTTTCTTATAAACTTCTATAGCGTCGCCCTCTGCTGGTCATTCAAGATATCACAGGTTTCAGACACTGGCTTCACTTTCTGGACCAGCCCTTCTTCTTCCTCTTCTTCTTCTTCTTCTTCTTCACTTCTTCTCTACGTCCATTTGAAACAGCCCCTGCTCCTGCCCTGGGTCACATTTTGAGTGATGAGGAATCCTAGCCCCTGATTGGTCGTCTTTCGTGCCGTTTGGAAGATTAAATCTGTTCAGGATCCAAACAGCAGACAGGAAGCGTTAGAAAGTCTGTGTCCCCTTCCTCAGCCTCTGATTGGTCGAGAGGGGGCTCATCAGTCGTCAGAGTCCGCGGAGACGATAATTACCACTGGGGATGTTTGTGTGTCTGCAGGATCCTCCAGCGACAAAACATCAAACCACAACAGAAATGCTGTGTGTCTAGTCTTCTCATGTTATTTATAGGCCTGTTTATTAGACACACACACACACACACACACACACACACACACACAGTTTCTGTTGTGTGCATTCTTTCTGCTGCATGACGGATGAGCTCTGTGCACGTATGGGCGTACATGCGTGAGTGTGTGTATTTGTGTCTGTTTGATCGGCCTGATGAGTGAGTGTGTTCACAACATCTGCTCGCGTGTGTTTGTGTGTCGCTGCAGCGGAGAACTGGGTTAATTTTGATTTAAAACTTCAAAGCGAAGGAGTAGAAAGCAAAATTCAGACATCCTACCACACACACACACGCACACACACACACACACACACACACACACACACACACACACACACACACACACACACACACACACACACACACACACGTAAACACATTGTTCGTCTATAGTTGTGGGGACAAAATGCATTCCCACCTAAACCTAAATCAAACACTGAGCCCTGTAACCAAGTCTCGACCCTCAGCTCTTTGAAGGAGTGGGGACAAAATGTCATCACTTTCTAAAAATTACATCAGTGTAAAGATATGTTTTTTTTGTACGTGGTACAACAAAGACCATCCCGGACACACACACACACACACACACACACACACACACACACACACACACACACACACACACACACACACACACGTAGTGGGTCTAGACCAAAGGCCTGGCTGAAGGAGGACGGCCGGACACAACAGATCCTGAAAACTGCTCTGTCATTACCACAGATCTGCTGTGGGTGTGTGTGTGTGTGTGTGTGTGTGTGTGTGTGTGTGTGTGTCACATCCGTCTATACATCTGTTTGCGTTAAGTGAATTGGCGTAGATGTGTGTGTGTGTGCGTTGTGTGTTTATATGTTAACATGTAAGTCTGCACGTCTGTAAAAGGAGTGACATCACATTGTAATCAAACTTCCTGCACTCAGGTTTCCTTCAGTACAAGTACAAAGTCAAGTAGTTGTACGTAAATTGAGGTAAAAATACTTTGAGTCACAGCATTAGGCCTCAAATGTACTGGATGTAAAATACAAATGTAATGATATTCAAACTTGTACTTATATATTTTGTGTGTGTGTGTGTGTGTGTGTGTGTGTGTGCGTGTGCGCGCTATGGCAACAATACTAACACACAAACTAAACTCATAGTCTTAATACACTTAGTTATTTACAATATGGTATATATGTAGTTACATTCATGAAATTTGTAAAAACTGTATAAGTAACACAAATATTTTTAAAACATGACAACTGGCAGAAGCTTCTTTAAATATCCTGTGATTAATTGTTTTTCTCTGTGTGTGTGTTAGTCAGTGAGTGTGTGTGTGTGTGTGTGAGACAACTCATCAGTCGGTCACGCTGAGAGAAATCCCACCAACAACCGAGCGACGAGCTAATTCCTGGTGTTGCTCTGCGAGGAGTCTGACCGCACACGAGACCGTCAGCGCGTCAGCAAGTGGGAACTATTCAAAAACAATCCTGCTGGATCAAAAAGAAAGGGGCGGTAAATTCGCGAGAAATTCCCTCATCCCCCCCCCGTCCAACCACGGTTTCATCACAGGGTAATCTTCAGGGCTAAAGTTATCTTACTGAGATTTAACTGGCATTTCTGTGGCCGCAGGATCGGCCGTCCTGCGGGTCGGGGCCGCCGACCCCGGAGCTGCGGCCGCTGCAGGGCGAGGCGGCTCAGCCCCGGGGGTTAGAGGCCAGGCGCTGTGGTCGTGAGTGTCCCTGGGTGTGGAGAAAGGGAGACCGGAGGGATTAGCAGAGCTCACCTGAGCTCAGATTGGGACACGACTGAGTCATTTCTGATAAATGGAAGAAGAAAAATAAATCCTCTTGCATGTTAGGTAACTGTTTCACTGTGTTGGTGAATCAGCCCTGAGCCGGTGTGTTTCAACACGGACTCGCTATTCACAGATTACAGCACGTTTCCATGGAAGTGTTTTTCAAATCGAATCAATCATTCTCTATGAACATGTCATGTTTCTCAAGCAGACCTGGGTGTGGAGGCTTTAATGTTATATAATGGTTTCACTGTGCACCTTTGTTTGTTTGACTACAGACACTAGAAGATTGTTTCATATAAAACGAGAAACATGAGGAAGAAGATAAAGGAAACTATCAGAGCGCACAGCCCTGTTTTCTGCTCCACACTTCATATCCTGACTATCCTAAAATATGAATCATTCCTTCATATAAAACCCAGTGATAATGACTCTGACCTATGTTCTGACCCACAGGCTGAAAACCACGGATCCACAGTAACAACACAACAACAACACTCGGCTCCCGGGGCCACATGTTTCCAGCTGCTGACTTTCTGAAACGTGCTGGAAATGAACCCGGCCGTCGTTTCCCAACATTGTGACCTTGAGCCCCGAGTCCACTTTAAAATGAAAAGTGTGAGAAAAGTGCGGTGGATGTGGCGTCGTGACGACACAATGCTTCCATTCTTCGCTCCGCTGAAGTGCAACATCCTTCCTTTTGTTTTTCCAACCATTTAATTTTTTTTATGAATGACTGAGCTGAATGAAGCACCTGCAGCAGGGACAAGAATGAATGGATGAAGGAGCGAGTGGGAAAACTCACATCCACACCAACAGGTGTTTAGGGACACACACACACACACAACAGGAACCTGGACACAACAATTAAGCTGAGCTGGCAAACACCCCCTTCAGAAAAGCTGCTGCTATGACTGTGCAGCAGGACGACTGTTCCTTTTACTGCAGTTTAATACAGCTACTGTGGTTTCATCCATTCAAATACAGCTTAGATTTAAACATTCATCACTTATCACTCTACGTTTCCACAAGACTTCAGTATTTAAGACTTTAGGAAACGCAGCTGACCTTGTTTTTGTTAACGCAATAAGCATTATTGAGAAAAATTTACTTGACATGTATTTAGATTGTTCTTAGTTTGGTCTGTGTCCCATCCACTAACATGGAGGAGGTTAGTGGATGGTTAGTGTGTTTCTCTGTGTATTTTAAAATGATTTAAGTCAACATGCGTTTGTGTGTGTGTGTGTGTGCGTGTGCGTGTCAGATTGAGTTGTGTCACAGCAGAGAGTTATGTGTGTGTGTCGTGTTGTGTGTCAGCGTGTGTCCTTGGCGGGAGATGAGTTGTGTGAAAAGGGATATTTCAGCCCAATCCCTTCTCATGACTGGAAACCCCTTAAATCACTCTGCGGGAGTCGTGGCCCCGGGGTCACGGCAAAATCAGGATTAGATGAAAACCCACTCTCTCCATCCGTCTCTCTGCATCAGTATCTTATCGTGGGGGGGAGCGAGAGAGAGAGGGATGGAGAGATGACACGAGGAGGAAGAGTGGAGAAGAGGCAAAGAAAGTGGGAAGACGTGTTAGAGAGAGGAGGACGGAGGAGGGAGAGGAGAAAAGAATAAATAAGGAGGGATGATGAAAATATGACAGAGGGGCGAGGGTGGAGAGGCGGAATATAAAGGAAAAGGTGGAGCGAGGGAGGAAGAGGAGGTGAAGAGGAATATTAGAAGACTGATACAGAAGAGGAGGAAGGTCACACACACGTCTTGTTCGCTGTACATCATCCATTTAATTTAAAGGCTTTTATTATTAAAAGCTAAATGCTAACGTATTGAACAAATTAAATTTTTTTACGTTTTACGGACAAACCAAAGTTTCTATAAATGATCCTCTGGGTCTGGATGTCGTCATTAGAACTAAAACATGTTAAACTCATAGATTGAAATCTCAAACTAATTTAATTTTGATCCATCCAGTATTTGTTGAGATATACGAAGAGGAACAAAAACAAAACTTCAGCACTTATGGAATTTGAACGCTTCTTCCCACAGACACCCACTGGTTTTGTGTTGTGTGTTTCACCGTGTGGCTTCATCTCATCACAGCTTCAGGTTCCGACGGATCAGAGTCAGGAACAAGCAGAAGATCTTTTAGCAGCTGAGGAGATGCTGTTTATTTATAAATGAGTTTATAAACTGTGTGTTTTTCTTGGCTTCCTGCCTGAGGCCTCGTTCACGTCTTTACTCTCCGTCTGCAGGTGTGGTGATCAGGGAAAGCCCTGTTGATGTCAGTGGCCTGTGGCTCCTGATATCAGCTGTCAGACTGACTGACTCATGCACTGCTTGTCTGGCTATTAATGACTCACACAGACACACACACACACACACACACACACACACACACACACACACACACACACACACACACACGGACGAAGACTACACACATAGCTGCACCCACGCATGGGGAAATAATTTGCTAATTGCTTGATGCTGAAGGACAAAAAAACACACACACACACACACACACACAAACTGAGATCCAGGGCATACCCATGTGTGTGTGACTCAGCGTCTGTGTACGACAGACACAGACTGAGAAATGTAAACAGAGGCGGTTGCTGGTTCAAATCCCTGCAGAATGTGAGAGAACACAGCGCGGCTCTGTGGCTTTCACGACTGATACCCGCTGCTGTTTACTGTCTGCACGGAGGATACACTTTTATTTTATGGGTAATTTCCTACATGTTTCCTAGAAAGAACCGCAGAGCATGAGGTGAGTAAATAGAGACGGAGCTCTGAGGCAGTGAACACACAGGGTTCCTACGCTCATTAATCGGTTTTCTTTACAAGAGGAAGTTACTGTATCGTCCTACAACGTATAGAGCTGAGGGGAGTTCTGCTGTAAAACTCACTGAAATCTTAATGACAACGTGAATCACACTGAAGAAATCACCTTGACCCATTGAATCAGAACAGACTCTTAAACCTATCAGCGCTGTTTGAAAACGACGACCGAAAACCAGAACGTTTTCTGACGAGGTACAAGAATCAAAAGAAAAAGTTTTGACAGCTTCAACATTTTCTAAAAACCAGCAAAGTCTGCAAACCTGATCTGGCTCCTCCTCCTCGAACATGAAGGTCAACATCATCTCAGTCTGAATCTTCTTCATTGGTATTTTCATCAATGACACAGTAAACTGATTCAATAATGTCTTAAATGCTACTTTAAAAACGTTTTGCAGGCTAAGAGCTACTCTTCCCATAATGCATTTCTCCTTTCATGTGAGTATTTCAGCGAATCCCACTCATCAGTCTCCATATGAACTTAAAGACGTGACGATATGTTGATTCATCCTCATCGAAGCTTTGCAGGTTTCATAACAAATCATTTACTTCCACTTTTTTTGACAGTGACACTTTATTTCTAACAGCCCAGTGCAGCAGCAGCAGAATCATTAGAGCATCAGTCGATCCCGACCACCTGAAGCTTTGACCTCACAAAGAGACACAAGAGTGTTGAATTGAAGTTTAAGCTTTCAACATTGTTTTAATCGATGGAATCTGAGCGATTGAAGTGAAACCACTTATATAACACATGAGGTCACATGACACAATGATGTTTAATGAAAGAGACACACACACGGCTCCCTTTAATTTACACATACAGTCGGACACACACACAAGTATTTTGTCATGATTTTGCGTTAGTGACAAGAAAAATTACCCCAAATGACTTGAACCTGACTTATTCACTGTGTCTCGTTGTATATTTACCCAATTAAATACTTTCTGTGTGTATTAGAGATAAGTGACGCCTTTGTTTTAATGATACTAATGAGATGAAGATAAACTAAACATGATGAACATCCACCTACTGTAACTCACCATGACACAGCTACACAGAGCTTTTATAATATGACAATGATTTATGCAGCATGGTTATTGCATAATAAGTAATAACATAATAACATGTTGATCCAGACAAGATCAAATTAAACCTTAAAGCCTAATGTCGCTTTTTTTTTGTGAAATGCTGCGTTAAGTGAATCTGTGTTTTTATATTTAACCTTTTTTTAAAGACATGATAAATTCCTATAAAGCTGATAGATTAATCATTCATGTTGCTGGAAGTTATTCAAGATGCTTCCGTCTCTCATCATTTGTGGAATTTGACTTTTTAGTTTTCTTTGCTGTCAGTGAAACCAGTGCTTGAATGGGGAGAAAAGGGAAAACAGAGTAATTATACTGTATGTGATAATTATCAGCTGAAGAAAGTCGTGTGAGGGCAAATTAACAATAATGCAGATGTGATTAAAAAGAATTATCACCAGCACCAGTAGTTTGTTGTGTTGTGTAGGTGCAGAGATGTGTGTTGTGCGTCCCGAGGGCCTTGACTGTCATCGCTCTGTGATTGGGTTTGATTTCTGCAAACAACAAGTGGCAAGCTGTTTGATGTGTGTGTGTGTGTGTGTGTGTGTGTGTGTGTGTGTGTGTGTGTGTGTGTGTGTGTGTGTGTGTGTGTGTTCTGTAAGTCATGAACACCTGCCTCTATGTCATTACATACAATAAGAACAATAGGGGGCCGATTACGCTTCCTTGGGGGACACCTTAATGTCCAGAGTCGACCAAAAATATGTCCGTGTCCATTTTGAAGCCTCCTTATGAAAACCTGTTGTTTTGAGTCTATTCAGTGATATCTGCTGACTCACGTGTCGAGCAGGTTGAGCCGTTGTCACACACTCACATATTGTTTGTGTGTGTTTGATAACAGCAACCAACAACTTGCCTGTGTCCGTGTGTGATAGACCTGCGCTCTGATTGGCCCATGAAACGTCAACATGTTGTACATTTCCTACAGCACTGTCTGCTTTTACTTTGTGTGTGAGTGTGTGTGTGCGTGTGTGTGTGTGTGTGTGTGTGTGTGTGTGTGTGTGTGTGTGTGTGTGTGTGTGTGTGTGTGTGTGTGTGTGTGTGTGTGTGTGTGTGTGTGTGTGTGTGTGTGTGTGTGTGTGTGTGTGTGTGTGTGTGTGTGTGTGTGTGTGTGTGTGTGTGTGAGTAAAAAACACCCAACAGACACAAACATCCCGTGTAAGGTCAGAGCGGTTTGTCTCATGACACTACTGGGAATTCACACTCTGACATTTGACCTGAAACCTCAACACGATGTGACTCACAACATACTTGCTCCTTTACTGGCTGAGTTTTCATGTGATGTAACATCCCGTCTTGTGGCCTTGTTGGACGTCCTCGTTTACTTTTTGACCATGAACTCGTTTTTATCTCTGTGTCGCATCCAAAGAGTTGATTGTGCGTTTTGATTAAGTCTCATCAGAAATAAAAGCTTCATCAGAACAGACACATAACTGGTCCTGGATGTATTTCCCATTAAGATCCACTGACTAGTGATGTGCATTTAATGTCTTTGGTCCAAAACTAATACAATAACTAAGAAACATTTTTACGACAATGTTTACATTTTTACAGCAGCATAGACACTAGAAGACGAAGGTTCACGCCCTTTTGTGTGTGTGATGTTTCAGTGGTTTAACCCTTCAGGTTTGAATGTCTTCAAATTAAATATTTTAAGACATTTATCATAATAACGTAAAACATCGCATACACATTGCACCTGGTTCAGTCCCATTGGACCATTAAAACATCCATAAAGGTTTTACCATCATTGGCAGGTGGGTAGAACTCAGCATAACACCGTCTCTCACTTGTCGACAGAGATTATCACACATGAAAGTTCAGTGGGAAATCCCGACCAAGCTTCATAGACCAGGTCGACCTCCGTCCTCAGCATAGACGACAGCTTACCGACTGGTTTTTACTCAGAGATAGCAACATGTCGACGTCCTGCAGGGTCGGTCTCGTGAACAACCTTTAAACTGTGAGATCCATGTTGGAGAAAACCCGCTCAGACATAAAAAATATGTATTTAACTGTTTAACTGTGATATAAACAGTAGTTAGCAGTGTTCAGGTTGAGGCTGAAAACCAGAGACCAGACGACTTACTCAAAAACAACCAGTTTAGCAGCTAGCTATTTGACGTCATTCAGAGGGTAGGGCTGGTGTTGTTGGTATATTTTCTTACTGTCAACAAAGTCCATGAAAAGATCAACACCAACAATAAGTTATTCAGTCTCTCAGTTCTGTCTGAGACACTCACTGAAGACGCGCTGGTTTCAAACAGGTCACAAATATGTACTTTCACTTTTTCCAAAGGCTCAGTAATTTTCTGAAATAGCCGTCGGCAGCAGATGTTACGCAAACGGAGGGAAGCGGTGCATTTGTGACTATCTGAGCTGCGGATTAACAAACTTTTGATCATCTATGGAGATTCACATCCAAGGAATACAAAAATCTTATGATTAATACTATACTAATAAATTCTAAGAGCTAGAATAAGTCGACAGCACAGAACATGAAACATTTCACCATCTTTGTATTCTCTTGTTCAGAGCCATTTTCTGCTTTGATGTTGTTTTACAGTTTTAAATGAAAGTGTAGGTAAAATGTTGAAACCATCAGTTGAAATTCAAATCATTGCAGAAAGTGAGCAAAGCAAAATATAAATTTAAATATTCAGCTCCTCTGAGTCGATGGAAATACAAACGTTATCCTTGATACAACAGTGTCGCTCATTGGTGTGTTTTCAGAAGCAGTTCATGGAAACTGATGCTGGAGGATGTTGTTTGTATGTCAGAGAGAGAAAGAGAAAGAGAGCGACGCTGACACGTCGTGTGACAGAGGTCATGAGTGGGACTTGAACTTGTGATGTTGTGGTGAAACCCTGTGAGAGCAGCTGAGTAACTGAAAACTACCCGAGGTCCTGCTGGGTTAACCTCGGGTCAAGCTGTAACCTCACTGTGAGATGTGTGCACCTTCATCATCGGGACGAAGAGTCGCCCTCCGCAGGTTCGTCGGGTCCGTGTCACGTGACCCAGGAGCGGCGGGAGGAGGTGGAACCGGATCCTCGTTCACAGCGGAGCGGACGGGACACTGTGAATCTTCTCACACTCTTGTTCCTGTGAAGCTGCAGCAACAATCACTGCAAACATCACATGTGCAAACCAAACTTAGATCATGTCACATGTTATTAATGAGTCATATTATGAATCTGTTAAAACCACGAGTCACACTCTTCTTTTGGAATTGAATGTTTTGAATTTGGACAAATTGATTTATTCCTTAAGTTATAAGAATATTTAAAATCATGTTACTGTCACTTTCCAGACACTGAATGATTCCCTGAAATTACAAGTATAGAAAACATGGGAAAAAACGTGCAGCTGAGCTGAAATGTCAGAAATTTCCTAACCTACAGATACTTCCTTTTAAATATGAATAATATAATAGTAATTATATGCTAATAATGATAGTTAATATAATACATTTACTTCAAAGTGAGTAATTATTTTGGTAAAAGTCTCTGTATTAACTGTAAATCTGATTTAAAATTCAAAACACCATTAAATTGAATTAATTAAAAATCAAATCTAGTTCAGTCTCATAATGATATTACTATTATGCCAATTTTGATTAAATTATTTGTTATTAGTTGTATTTTTATCTGGTTATCACTTCAGCTCATCTTCTAACTGTAACTGAATGTAAATGATTTATAAATAATTTCACCATTAATTTAACTAGTTCGGCTGTTATATTGACGTGTGTGTGTGTGTGTGTGTGTGTGTGTGTGTGTGTGTGTGTGTGTGTGTGTGTGTGTGTGTGTGTGTGTGAAGTGAGGAAGGCTCAGATGTAAACACAGGTAAACTGAGCAGTGTCAGGGAGTCGGGATGTAGTCGTACACAAAACCTACACACTGACCTCTGACCATGACCAGAGGAACTGGACACCTCACTGGGACAGGTGTAAACACACACACACACACACACACACACACACACACACACACACACGCATGTTTCTCAAAGCCGGAAGGGGGGGGATTCAGTCGAAAAACACAAGTTATATTTGTGTGTGTGTGTTTTTCCGGTGGTGTGTGAGCGCATAGGAAACCGATCAGTCAGTAGAGTTGAAGGTATTTAAGGTAAACGGTATTTAGCCTTTCAGAGCCCTGTAGTCATGACGCTTTGATGTGAGGATGGAAATGTGTGTGTGTGTGTGTGTGTGTGTGTGTGTGTGTGTGTGTGTGTGTGTGTGTGTGTGTGTGTGTGTGTGTGTGTGTGTGTGTGTGTCACCAGAGGACAACACTACCAATTTGGCCTCCAGGTGTGCCCACTGACTTTGGGACAGACGCCAACTTCAAACAGGCCTTCGTCCTCTTCCTCCTCTTCGCTCTCCGACAGATGAAAGCCAGGAAGACACAACACAGACGGGGAGAAAGAAGGAGAGAGGGAGAGAGAGGGAAGTGGATCAGAGGGGGGGGGATGGACAGAAACAAGAGAGGAAGGAAGGAAAAAGGGAAGTTGGACATAAATGGTTGTGTTGTTTATTGCATTTGTATAATTTATTCAGTATATACAAACTGCACATGTAAAATCATACAGGCGATTTCTATGCAAGCCCGACTGAGCAGGAGGGGAAATGAACAGAGCTCGACCCGAACAGTGATTCTAAAGTTCAGTGTCTGAACCTGATGAGAGCGAGACGTGTTCCCTGATTACAACCAATCAGAGAGCAGAACCGAATATCACTTCAAGATGCTCATACAGAAATACCATCCATGTTTAAAAAACTTATTTTGATAAAGAAAAACAAGGCTGACAACAAACAACGACGAAGCATTTCCTCGATCTCTGACAAACAAGAGGTTTGGACAAATAAAACTAAAACTAAAAACTTCAATATTTTGAAAAAGTCCCTGGAACTTTCTTCAAGGAAGTAAAAGTTTCTAAAGAAAAAGAGGCTAAATAAAATATCCAGTTCAGTGTCTGTGATGTGTCATTTGTGAAGTTTAGTCCCAAAGTCTGAAACGCAGAGATCAGATTAAAACTCAGATGATCACGATCAGTTTGAGAAGTCAGACACAGACTCACACCCCCACACAATCCTGAGTGGAGTTTGGGCGTGGAAGGAGCCATAAAGTGGAGTTAATCCTCGTGAAGCACAAACTATGCTGTGGGTTTTCCTCACTTCAGCCGAATTCCCCCCCCCGCGTCACCCACCCTGTGAAATCCCTGCTGTTGCTATAAGACACTAAACAGCATCGGGCCCAGAACACAAACAAACTTTTCAGAGTCTTACAGCGACGTATGGAACCGTGACGTTCCTCTGAAGGATCACCAGTTCGAATCCTGCTCATCGTCCCAGCAGAAGTAAATAATAACAATCCAGGGAAATCCCACGACTCTTCAAATCCAACAGAGTCAACATGGAGACTTTAAATTCTGAGAAAGATTTATTTCATCACCAGACAAGAAAAAATGCACAGAAACCAGAGCTGCTCCTGGTTTGTGCTGCAGGTCCGAACACCTGAGTCCAGTTTACACTGATTGAAACCAGTTCCGTTCTGGTCACAGTTTGCTGCGTTCACTCGTCTGGATAACGAGCAGGAAAATCAACAAATCATCGTTAAGTCAGGGTTCAGGTAGAACTCACTGTCAGAGACTCTGTGTGCAGTCGACAGGGAATTTAATGCTGCAGCTTTAGAAATAAGAAAAACAAACAGACAAGTTAATGAAAAAAATAAATAAAAGGACAATGAAGTCAAATCTGATCATATGAACTTTGTACCGGATCTATTTGTACATAAATCTATTAAAGAAATACATAATATTAAGTGTTTGCAGGTGAACTTCTACATTTTTGCTTTGTTTCCTTTAAAAATGAGGAAACGATGCATTTATGGGAACTATATACACACATGAAGTTGTGCAACAGTTTGTCTCAACAACAGATACACACACAATACTAATACATCAAATGTTTAGATATAAATGTAACAATTCTTTATTGAAATGTCTTAAAACAAATGGATCTATGTTATGTATTGTGTTAACCAGAGAAACCCAGAATCTTATTTCAGGTCACAGGACGTTTCAGACCCCAGCAGCCGAAGTTATTTATGTATTTTTTTCCCAGTGCATTGTGGGGATGCAAGTAGCCGATCAAAACAGGATGCAAAGGTTTGAGGACGGCTCATGTGTCTTTAGATGTGATGTACATCAGCTGCAGAGGAGTTGTTATAATTCTTATGTATAATTTAACATTTAGGTGCAGAGAACACTCCGGAGCAGGTTTATGTTTGTCACCTGCTGAGGGCGTTGCACCGACACCCTTCACCTGAGTCTTTCTGGCAGCGAGTCTCAGACCTGTTGAGAAACATTAAGGAGCGAGTCAGACGAGGTTTAGAAAAAAATATGAAATTTGTGTGTGACCTCCGCACCGCAGCCAACTGTCTGGCTCGCTGCCTCTCCTTTCCCTATCCAAACCACCGCCTGTTACCCAACCAGAGCAACAACGACGGCTAATCACCGCTAATCCCGCGGCGATTAGCAAGGAGAATCGCGGCGGGATGAGTCAGGCTCAGACAGACACAATCGAAAGCTAGAGAGGTTTGTTTAGCACTAACACACACACACACACACACACACACACACACACACACACACACACACACACACACACACACACACACACACAGTCGATAGAGATGGAATGAGTAAGGACAGACAGAGCAGAACACACACATTAACACACCCTGAGTAGGTGTGTGTTGCTGTAACAAACACAAGATGGAAAAACAGACACAAGTGGACTGAAAGACAGACGTGCTGACCTGCACACACACACACACACACACACACACACACACACACACACACACACAAAAGAAAATAACATGTGTGAACACCTTTTGTGTTTTCTCGGCCTCATTTTCATTTCTCTGTTCACGGCAAATGGAAACCAAGAATCTGAATTCATCAAACTCTTGTTTATTCTTGAATACTTTCAGATGATTTTGACACTGAGAGCTCGCTGTGACAGGATTGTGTATCAATAACACAACACTTTCAGGACAGTTGTCGTGTGCACGTCTTTCCCCTTTTAAGCACCGTGCATGTTATTTAACATCGTCTTGTCGAGGGTCAGGGGTAATTCACACTGTGCAAAATAACACAACTTTCAAATCATTCATTTTTGAATAAATCAGCAAAGAAGTTGTCATCACAGGTTATTGAGTGTGGACGATGAATGAAAATAAGTTTTATACATTTTAAAATGAAATCTGAATATTTCCTGAAGCCACAGATTTCCCTGCACGTGTCTGAGTCTCTGCTCACAGGAGTGACAAGAACATTATGTCTAGATGAACTTAATAAACTTAGACTCGTGACTAATGACTTGTAATTACACTCATTTAAATGTGACTCAATAGATTATCTTTATTGTTTACTATAGTTACCTTTGGCCAGAGAGGTTTCCACCCCTCACTGCTTGTTGGTTTGTAGAATTACCTGAAAAACTCAACATGATTTAACACAAAACTTGAGGATTTACATGATTATTCTAGTTTCCTCCTCTGTGGAAGTTATGTTTTCACCCCCTTCGTTTGTTTGTCAGCAGGAAAACACAAAAAACTACTGCACAGATGTTCATGAAACGTGGTGGAAGGATGGGACACAGGCCAAGAAAGACCAACGTTTCAGGAATTAGTTTTCACTGTCTTCAACATTTATCCACAGACACTTTGCATCGGATCATTTTGAATTCCTTATCATTTCAACTTGAAGGGGGGCGGAGAATGGGAGCTTGTCTGGTAACATCAGGAGCTGTGGTTGTGGACACATCAATGAAGACGTCCGGTCACATTATGTCTGTGTGGGACCACAGCTGGTGACTGAGCGCTGCGTCAATCTCTCGGCACGCAACACATCAAAAACACGCCATCTGCTGCCATGTTGGCGCCGCGCCTTCTGGAGCCCAACACGGTAGAGCTGTAGGAACCAGTGTCCGTCGAGCCGGGGCGTGACCTTCGATGACCTTTGCCGATGTCACCGGTGACGTGGTGGGTCAGTTTTTTATTCTGCACTTCCTCCGGTCGTCGGAAAAACATCCAGCGAGTCTGACGGTGAACAAACGAGCGTTTGTCGAGAGAAAATCCACAAACAGAGATTCTTTCACTTGAAGTCCAAAGGCAGAAGGATCATGTGAGATTTACATACATAAAACACGTAACATGTTCACATACATGAAGTTTGGCGTCGCTGTCGTAGTTCATGTGCGACAATGACGGCAGAGTGAAGCTCACACAGAGAAACCACAGACAAACACATGTCTGTAAACACACCCATAACCTGATTCACACAAACACACACACACACACACACACACACACACATCTACACACACAAGTCACGGTCATCATGTGAGGTTTTGAATTAGCCATTTTTTTTATGAGAATTCATTCACAAGATGTTTCAGTCACAGTTTACAAGTTTTATTGGAAGTGTTACACACACATCTCTCAATGAACAGGATTCATGTGTTTATATTTATTTATATCTAAAAACATAAAATGCCAATAAAGTCATCTGTTTTGAATTAAACAGAATCCAACTATTTCCCCCACAAAATAAAAAACAAAATCAATAAACACATTTTACTGCAGAAAAGAATAAGTTGAACTTTGGTAATTCCCACATCAGGCGTCTGTCAGCCACTGATTCTGGAAACATGTTGTCATAGTTTGTGACATGGAAAGTTCCATAATTTACCCTGAATGATGGATTTGGTAGTTCAGCTTTATTTTGGAGGTTTTGAATACTTTCCTACGAACACGTTCAGATCATTTTTTCATTTTAATGGTTTATTGAGGTTTGAATAAGTTGTTAGATCTGTCAGATATCACTAACTCAGCCTGTGACTTAGTGATGGTTCATACCTTACACTTGACAAATTGTAATTTGGACATGCGGCACATTCAATATTAATAAATTACGTATAAACACATGGACAGCTCTGTGTGCAGCAGCGGGGGGGGGTGCACGTACAGGAAGTCCACAGCAGGTCTTTATTGGCCACGATGCGATAACTGCAGGTCACAGCAAAACCACAGGCCGAGCAAACGTCTCACTCCAAACATGTTTCTAACAGACTGTGTGAATATAAAATGTTCTTCAGGTTTCCAGCATGTTCTGTGTTTGTACATGTTGTCGTGCCTGACCTGAGGTGAGGAGCTACAGCCTCACACTGCTGCTGCTGCTGTGTGACACGACAGGAACAGGCCCACACGTGTGTCCCATACGTTCGAGTGGACATCACCTGACCTGCAGCTGTGTGATGGCAGCGTGAGTCAGGCAGACAGACAGATGGACATGTGGAAGTAACTGACCTGGATCCACAAAGGGACTTTCCACCTCTTCCTTCCTCACTCCTTCCTCCTCCTCCTCCTCCTCCTCCTCCTCAAAAACAAGCATTTCTGCTTTTTCTGTCAGACGGGGAAGAGTGAGACGAAAGTTGGGAAAAGGTTTGAGACGCAGATGAACGTTTTCCATTCCTTGTTTTGTTTTTTTATGGCCTAAAAATGATTTATTTTCTGTTATTTGCTCTTTTGTGCAAACAAAGCTCACATGAGAAATTAGTTAAACACATTCCAACTTTGTTTATTGTCCTTCAAAGTCAAAGTCAACTTTATGAGTCAATTCTGCCTCATGTACAGGACACATTGTTCTCTCTGATCCCCGGTGTAAAGATATAAATAGACAGAACATATAAGTACGCGACATAATAAGTACTCAAAACATAGTACACAGTACAACACAGTACGCAGTCCGAAGGCACACGGCTGATGGTTCAGTTCACTACAGGTATCACACTAAATTCTGCACAAAGAACTTCTCCTAGAATCTGGCAAATGTTCAGACTAACGTTTAAACCTGATTTTCTTTGTGCATCTTTATGTTCCCTCTCAAACTCAAACCCTCTCTAACCCTAACCCACATCCAGGAGGAAGTGATCTGCTCATATGAGAGAGAGCTTCTGAGATCACTCGTGGAAACTGCAAATTAATAAAGGATGAATAAAAGGAAGATTCAAGCAACAGAGACGACGAGGAGAAACTCAACTAACGGACAAACGTGCCGTCGGACCGAATGAAGGGATCAGTGCTGGGACTTTGTCTCTGCTGTTGGTCCCGAGAGGAAAGAGAAGAAAAGAACCTCCCTGTTGTTGTCTTTCATTTCAAACATGTCCAGAAACAATAGACGTCTGTCTGCCCATGAGGCCTGTTTCCATTCTGCACTCGTTCTGCACAAGAGCGTCGACTCAAAGAGGAGGCAGCGGTTCAGGAAGGAGGAGGAGGAGGAGACGGGTTCAGCTTCTCATTTACCCATTGTCCCACTCGGCTCCGCTGCCACTGCGAATAAAACGCACGGCGACTGATGACGTCACAGAGACGCTCGCTTTCGTCATAAGAAAATACCATCGATTAAAAAACAAAGACTCTGTGGTGAGATTTCCTCTGTGTAGTTTTACAGTTTGTGTGTTTGTCATGTACGTGCACATCTGTTTGCGTGCGTGTGTGTGTGTGTGTGTGTGTGTGTGTGTGTGACTGTATGTAAAGTGAATGTACAGGGCTATGATTGACATGTGCATGCACTGATGTATGTGTGTATACATGCTTGTGTGTGGGTAGATGACAGAGTTGTGTTCTCACCACATCACTGTTTTCTGTGTGTTTGTCGTGGTTTCCTCCGCTTCACCGCTGCCTCCTTCACCGCTGCCTCCTTCACCGCTGCCTCCTTCACCGCTGCCTCCTTCACCGCTGCCTCCTCCTCTCAGCGTCACCGCTCCTCGGTCTTCTCTCTGTGCACATCAGTTTTCACGTCGATGGATCACTGGACGATCTGAAGATGTTTCAGAGTTGAAATCGAGCTGTCAAAGTGTCAGACGCTCGTAGAGACATGTGTTGCTGATTTCAGACGCGCACTGAACGCTGCTCGTGTGTCAGAACCCAAATGTCCGAGTCAGTAGCTTTGGTCGTTTCCTGGAACTTTTCCTGCCGACCGCCTCTGTAAAATGTCCAGAAAATTTTATTGACATGAAACTGAAAAAACTAGAATTACCACACTGCCTCTGCCAGCCAGTGGAGTTTCTGTGTACATATTTCTACATACTTTTTTTCATATAAAGGTCACTGTAACCTTTAACAACTAAACACGTTAACATGAGGTGATTGTGACCTTGACCTTTGACCTCAGGGCACAAAATCAAATCAGTTCTTCGTTGAGTTCAAGTGAAAGTTTGCACTAAATTTTAAGACATTCACTGAAGCTGCTCTTAAGATATCAAGGTCAAGAAAAACATAAACTTACTCTGTGAGGCCTACGTGACCTTGACCTTTGACCTTGGGCTGCCAAAATCAAGTGATTTCAACCTTGAGTCCAAGTGAATATTTCTACCAGATTTAAGGAAAGAACTGACGCTGTTGTCAGATGAGCTGTAAAGAAAAACGTGTGATTTTTGCAGCGGTGTTTATACGTCGTGTCCTGATCTACCCAGGCTCCGCCCCTCACCGGTTCCTGTTGTTGTGAACGAGTCGGACCCGGACAATCTCCTGCTGCTGCTCCACAGGACAAACACAACTTCTAGAGCATATCCAGACCCAATGGGCCGCACTTCAAGTTTGAGGAAAGTGAGAACATCTGGTCCTCACTCGTTCAAAGTGATGGGTTTTTTAAAAAGGCCACGCCCACTGTGTCCTGTGAACGTCTCCACGCCGACGATGCTCCAGAAAAACAGGCTTTTTATTCCCTTTGCTCTGCAGATCGGCACAAACCAGTCACTGTGCCGTGAATCTGTCTGAGCGATGTCCTCCACGTGTTCTCCGAGCTTCGACTGACGTATGTCCAGTGATCTGAGTTTTACTGGGGTTATTTGTCCGGAGTGGCAGCGAGATATCGTCCCCACAGGATCTGCAGCTTGAAGAGACAAAACTTTTATTCTGAAAAATGTGTGTGTGTGACAAATTATCATTTTAGTTTCTCTTCTTTAACGTCTTTTTTGACATTTTTGTTAATTTTCTTTGAGGATGATTCATGGATCTTGATGAAACTAAAAAAATGAGAAAAATATGAGTGTGTGCATTTTGCAGCAGAGCCAATTAAAAACCTGGATCTAGAGAATTTAAATGTGGTGACCGTCCTTTTCTACATCTTCTTTCTCTCCGTCCGTTTGTTTTTAATCTTCCGCTCATTAAATCTCGAACGTGTCGATCTCGTGTCCGTCTGTGTCTCTGTCTCCGTCTCTCTGGGTGGTCCGTGGTCCAGCAGCCTCCTACTCCCTCCGGTGGATGTGCGAGGGTGTTTTTAGGGGGGACATCGAGGGTAGGGGGAGGGGGTGGGGGTACATGTTGGGTACAGGGGGCAGTCACTTCCTCACCCGGTCTCTTCCCACCCGCACTCACCCGTTACTTCCTCCTCCTGGTTGTTCCTGGCTCATAAAGAACAGAACGTGCACACACACACACACACACACACACACACACACACACACACACACACACACACACACCGGCGCTGTTCAGATGTGCCCCCCCCCCCCACGATCGCCCACTTCTCCCAGAAAATAAAAAGTTTGGGGGGTAACCGCTGAAACCCAATGACTGCTGACACCCCGGCCCTCCCCCCACCACCACCACCACACACACAGTGCCACCCCTGCTCAGGCCTGTGCATGTAAACAGCGGTCGCTCACGGGCAGAATGACAGACAACAAGGCGTGCAAACACACACATAGACACCACGCTCACGTTCACCCACACTGGTGCAGGCATACGCACACAGAAACATATATATACACTCACAGACAGACATATACACGCCACACGCGGAGACACCGCCATCAAAGAGCTGCACGTCGCTTCCTCCGCTCCACGTCTTCCCTCTCCCCGGTCTGGTAGCCATTTTACCATCAGCGGCCTGGTTGCGTTTAAGGGGGATTTTCCCCGTCTTATCTGGCAACCGCAGCGGCCGAAGAGGCCGAAGAAGGAGAAAGTAGTGAGAGACTGACATGTGGTGTGTGTCACACTGTGTGTCCTCTGAAACGCAGATTGCAACACGGACACACACGTTAAATCGATCTCACATGGTTCAGTGTTGACTTGCAAAATGTCGCCTGTTCAGAGTCACTGTCACTGCTGATCTCCGTCTTACAGGCTGCACACACACACACACACACACACACACACACACACACTGATACAGTCGGTATCACACTCTGCTGTGAGCTGCACTGTTGTTAAGTTAAAGACCTCGTTCTCGGCCAAACATCTTTTTAAACGTGTCACAGACGATGACTGAAAACATGAAAACAGTGTTTCCTACATGGAAAGTCCCTCTGACGCTGTGACTCAGTGTTTTGTTGGAGGAAAATGGTCCAATCACATCTCAGAGTGTGAAAATAAGTTGTTTAATAATGTTCATGTGTGGAAGTCACCTGTAGTTAAACACGTGTGTCCACTAGTTTGTAAATGCATCGTCAACAGCAAGTGAGTAAAGTGTCTTGAATAGGAAGACGCAGAAAACCTCCTGCTGCATTGTGCACGTGTGAAAGGTTGAAAGTCTGGACCCAACTCTTCAGACTTTATCCACAGGTCATGTCCGAAAACGGCCTCATGTAAAGATGGCAGCTCCCAAAAGTGAAGCATCTCAACTTGCAGTTATATTTTTCACTGTTTTTGTGACTGTGTTCAAACCAAATCTGTCCTGATTTGAAATGAACATGAAATGATTCGGTGGGAAAATTAGAGTCTGAGTGTGTTTCAGTACGTCAGTGGGCGCTGCAGCTGATGAGAACTGATCAGAAAATGACTCATGTTGATCAAGCCGGTAATCTGTGGTGATTATTTCTCAATTCTCTCTCCCACACTCCCACACTCCCACACACACACACACACACACACACACACACACACACACACACACACACACACACACACACACACACACACACTTTCGCCTGCAATTCTCCAGCCCCTTAATTTGTGCAACCGAACCAAAACGCTCAAACTATAATATTTAAAAAGAGAACTTGCAACAATACGCCACACACACACACACACACACACACACACACACACACAAACTAAGACTCTCTCACACACACACACACACACACACACACACACACACACACACACACACACACGCAGCAGCTGCAGCAGAATTTCTTACTCAAGCTGTTTGTGTGAAGCGTCTCACAATGACTCATTAACACTCCTCAGTGAGGATTACAATGAATTCAGCATCTCGCTCAATTAGCAGTTAGCGAAGGCGTAAGCCGCCCTAATGACTCATCGCCAACGGATTAGCATGACTCCGGCATTTAGCTCGATTAGCAGTTAGCAGATCAGGCCTTCGCCGTATCAGTGACTCATTAACCAGGGATTAACATCATTTTGGCGTTTAGCGCAGTTAGCAAAATTAGCGGAGCGTTAATTAAGCGATGCACAGATGAGACCGCACATCCGTTCACAATCCGTAACATGCCGAATGTTTTTCGTGCAATATTTAGCTTCTGTGGTTTAGAGTTTTTCCACAGAAGCAGCAGAAATACAAGTATGAAAATAAGATGAACGCTCACTGACTAATCGCTGCAGAAATGCTCGACAGCACCGACAGACGTTGAGTCACTGACTCCTTCTTAAAAACACTTCTGCTTTCTGTGGCACTTTTTTGGAGGAGGGAGAGAAAAAGGCCCCCAAAAAAAAAAAAAAAACACAAGTTATTTCAGTTTGTCTGCGTGAGAATAACGTCACTGAAAATAGTTCCTCCTTCTTCTCACGCGAAAGCAGACAACGGAACCATTTCCTGCGAGGAAGCGGCGAGGCGGCGAAGACGTTTGTGTAAGTGGGGCCTGTGTGTGTGTGTGTGTGTGTGTGTGTGTGTGTGTGTGTGTGTGTGTGTGTCTGTGCGTGTGTGTTTGCGTAGCCCCGCTCCTGTTGTCCTTCACACATCTCTGCTGTGTCTTCATTCACTTTCAACACACTGTTGGCCAACCTGCAGCCACACGGAGCTGCAATCAACACATTTCACTTTTGCATAATGTTTGTCAGTCACTTCCCCTCGGACCTTTTATTTTGCTCCATCTCAAAGTGCTTCACATGCAATCGGGGTAACAATCTAAACATGTCATAATGTGATTCATGTAAAGAACAGATTTTAAGGAACATAAGAACATGTTAAAATGACATTCGAAAGGAAATAAAAAAGGTGATAAAACATTATAAAAGCGCAGGAAAGAGTTTGTGTTTGTGTTTGAACTTTGAGACGTACTTTACAGAAGCTGCGTCTCAGATTTTCTTGGAACCTCAGTGTTGATGTTCCTGTTGTGCTTTATTTAAATCCTCCCCCTGACGTGACTCAAGACAAGAGAAACAAGTTTTCTTGAACTCTTCATCTTGTATAAATTTTATGTTTTGCAGTTATTAGTATGTAAAGCTCTGGTCCTTTGTGCCACAGTGTGAGATCGACTGTAATCCAGCTTCTTAAATTAGGTATAAATCATGAGATATAGATTTTGTTTATTAATTTTCTCAGCTTTTTTCTCCTCAGCAGTTTTCCAACATTAAAGGTCTTTGCACAACAAGTACTTTCACGTTGTCAGTCGGGTTTAACTGTAGAACTACAGACTCCTGTAGGCGTCTGTAGTTCTCAGAAATTAGGTGCAAATAAAATAAGAAGAGGAGATTATTTATTTATCGTTTGGATGTTTTGAACCACGAGTCTTGTTTGAGGACTTTTTAACACTGAGAGAAACTCCTGCACCAACGTGAAACACTGAACAATGTTTTAACTCAAAATAAGAGCTCACAGAATTTTCTTTGCACGAGTTAGAAAACGATAAAATGTCTAAAAAACGTTCCTGATGATTAAATCAACACTTCAGCTCTTTTCTTTTCTCTCGTCTCTGATCGTGAGTGACGTGTCGGCGTGCTCGCATATGGATCTCGTTGTGTGGTCGACTGTTCCAGTCACTGCTCCACTCTCATTGTTCCTCTGACTGTTTACCGACCACACCGCCTTGCTCTGCGACTCCTCTGGATGTATATTTGTACTCGTATGTATAGTCTCCTGTCGGTTTTACGCTCTGCACTGTCATTTTGTCGTTTCAGAGTGTGGGGTCCTGTCGCCCTGCTGCACGTGCGATGATAAGTGGATTCCACCTAAAGATGAGATGAGATGAGAACTGATTTCAGACCAGCACTGAAGTCCAGACATTTTCCTGAAATTCCCCAGTGCGAGCAAAATGACCGAGTCACTTGCTCCGGACATTTTTCAGAACTTTTCCTGCAGCTCCCTGGTTTGAAAAGCTGATCGTGACTCAAGTTAACACAATGTGGAAACTCGCAGTTAAAGTTTCTGGACTATTCAAAAAGGGAGAAGGATGCAAACACCACAAACCCTCTAGACATCTTCTTCCACGTGTTTGACACTTCACATAACCGCCTGTCTCGTGTTAGAGGCGTCATCAACCCCCTGCTCGCTTGCGGTGGTGACCTCCTGCTGTGTTCTCACATCGACTTCTCCTGACTCTCTGCAGACTCTCTCTCACTCAGACATTTACGTTCACACGTGCGACTCCTCCTGGGAAAACACCGATCCGGTCTGATATTGATATTTAGACATGTCGAGCACAAGAGGGATCGAGAGGTTGGTGAAAAGATGAGTCCGTGTTTCTTACAATGTCCAAATGTGACTCATAGGATCATTCCCACCTTATATCATCACCACATAGTTTTCCTGAAATTCATATTATGAAGCAACCCGTCACAGGAAGTGTAGAATCAATGGAAATACACAGAACGTCGCAGAACTTAACGCACATGTAAGTTCACACAGGTTTTTATTATTCATTATTTCAGCCAAGAAAATGTTATATTTCTCTCTTGAAATGTGAAGTAGTAAAAGTCCCCACTGGTGAAATAAAAAAGTGACTGTTGTTGTGTCTCTGCTCTTTATTCCTCTTTCCCATGCTCCCTCCATCTCTGCTCATCAGAGCGAGGCAGGAAGACGAAGTGAAAGTGGGTTGAAAGTGAATGTTTACGCTCGTTCTTTCAGACACATAGGAAGCCGAGAGAGACGAGGCCCGAACAGAGGAAGTCAGGGTGTGTGTGTGTGTGTGTGTGTGTGTGTGTGTGTGTGTGTGTGTGTGTGTGTGTGTGTGTGTGTGTGTGTGTGTGTGTGTGTGTGTGTGTGTGTGGTCTGAGTGCTGACTGAGCCCTTTCACTGCGAGCGAGCCACTTTACAGGCTGCGGCTGCTAAACCTGATTAAAACCAGCTCAGTGTGGTGCCTTCAAAACGTGGTTCTTTTAATGGAGCTTCATTAGACCTATAATGATATATAATAATATATATATATATAATAATCGTGTTATGCAACATGTCTGAATAACTGTGAGTAAAACGCGGTTCATTGCTTCATGTGAATTTCGAGCGACGTCATAATGAATCTGCATTTCTTTAAATTTCTTCCATGTTTCTGTGGAAACAGGATGTTGCATCAGGACGGAGGTGATGTGTCCACACATCTGTCACGGTGATTGATTTCATGGGTTTTCTACTGATGCAGCGTGACGGGTGATATGATTACTGTATGGCACAAAACATCTGTGAAGAAATGTGGATTTCTGAGTCGCAAAAATGTTGAAAGACGCGCAGGAGAAATTTAGAATAAAGTCTTCAAGCTCTTTTATTTTCCGTTGCCAACGTTTTCATTCTTCCGGGGACGGTGGAAAAGAGGTGTTAGAGAAAAGGGTCAAATACTAAAGAGCGTAAAGTAAAACCTCTGAGTTAAACATGAGTGTTTTTATAATTGTGACCACAAACTGTGCAGCTCAGCCCCAACGTCACGTGGGAATAAAACAATGCACGTGAGGTTGAACTGGAAACGTCGACGCTCCACAAGGTGAAACTCCTCAACCTGCACCTGCATCGTAATGAGAGGCAGGTTTTCATATTGGACCTCAGCTTCAAAGCTCTTTCTTTCTTTTTTTTAAAAACGTGGCTGCAGTTATTTATATCCACTTTAATGGCCTCACCGTCACATGTGCGTTTCAGTTTTTTTCATTGCTCCGATAATCCCACTTCCTCCTCTGGACGCTCCTGCACCACGGTGACATGAAGGTTCATGTGCGGCCATGACGTCGGCAAACGCGTCACTGGTTAACGGTGGGAAGGTTGGTGTACACAAAACAATAACAAACACAGCTACAGGACATGCTGCTGGTTCGTGTTCCAGTTCTGTGACCATAGGAACAATAGGGCTTATGTAAGAGTGTGTGTGTGTGTGTGTGTGTGCGTGTGCATGTGTGTGTGTGTGTACATGTGTGTGTGTACAGAGCTGATTAATCTACTCAGACAGACTAACTGACTGTGGCAATGAGGGTCTAAAGCGATTCAAAAAGAGGTAACATGTGCTGGCATCGTTAGTGTGCGTGTGTGTGTGTGTGTGTGGGTGTGTGTGTGTGTGTGTGTGTGTGTGTGTGTGTGTGTTGGGGGGTCCCATCTGTTGTGGTCAGCGTCTCCAGTAAAGCGTGGAGGCGTAGATGTGAGAGGGCGTGTTGGTCGGAAGCTAAAGCTCCTGTTTCTCCCTCTTCTCCTTTGTTCCTTAATTTGACTCCATTATAACAAAGTATACAACATTAAATTCAGCTCAAACGAAACAGAGTAAAAATATATATTGGAAAAAACCAACTGATTGGAATTTAATTGAATGAATGTGCTCGCTTCTACTGCTTCTATGTGGCTGTGATGAGTTGGTCTGTGGTTATCAAGCTAACTTCCGGTTTAACTCTGGACTTTAAACACGCAAACAGCTGGTTGAGTTTGTTTCCATTGGATTTTGCACAAACATCAGTAAACATCACACAATCGTCCGTCCTGTCGCAACACAACTCCACAACTGGATCCTTTTCCACCTGATGAGGTTTCTTCTCCAGACACGACATCCGGTTGGTGACGCTTCCGTCCCTCTGAGTCTCCTTAACAGAAATCAACTATATCCACAGATTGCAAACACACATTTCAGTTTGATTGACCTCATCAGACTTTGACTCTTTCTCTTCTCCGAGCTTCAGCAGCACAGACTTTCTGTATTCTAGTCATGTGATCATATGTCACTTTAACCGTATTAAAGGTAATTCTTGTCTGTTGCTAAAACCAAATTAAAGTACGGGTTTCTTATTTCTAAAAACGTTTTAATATTTCTGATGGTGTGTGAATAATTAACAACTCCGCCTCTCCCTCTTTATACTGTCATTCAAATATTTCTACAATTGAATAAAAAGTGCTGAACATTTCCTCGATTTCTGCCATAAATCCCACTTTTAATCAAACTCCTCAGAGATCAGACAAAACTTTTGATTATGTTTAATTGAGCCGTGACTCATGAATATCCTGCAGAACTCTCAGGACTTTTCCCATCATCCTCTCTGTCCGCTGATGACGCAGCGCCGCTGATCAAACAAACTGCACATGTCGACATTTGGAGTTTTTCACTCCTGTGTTCCTATGGTGACTGTTCGCAGACGAGTCTGAGCTAAGAGCCACCGGTCAGATGGTGACTAATAAATACAAACAAGCGCATGCACACGCACACGCACACGCACACACACACACAGAGCGATATATAAACACACTTCTGTCTTTTTCAGGGGTCAGACTGACTAATATATAGAAGTGGAAAGAACCGAATATACCACTGACGTCCTTATTGTGCACATTCATTTTGTGGTCACCAAACATGCGCACAAGCCGGCACGCACGCACACACACACACACACACACACACCGTATAAGAAATATAGTTATACACCTATAAGACATAAACTTTTACTTATAAGACGTAAAAAATAAGAAATAAAATGTGCATCAGGTGTCGTCGAAGCTAATATGCAGTTACACATTAGTTATTGAGTCAACGCAGCTGCAGCATTAAACCCACACACAGCCTGTGTTTACATGTGTTTGTGTGAGAAGCGTCTGTTGTTGAGAAACGGCTGAAAGTTGTGTTGCCCAATGTATGTTTTTTTGTGTGGGTGTGTGAGTGAGTGCAGCACGTGTCCCCCCCCCCCGTCCCGAGCAGGGAACTGAAAGCCACACAGACACTTGACAGTCACTTGTTTGTGACCGAGTTGTGTCCAACCTGTTTCAAACACATGCACACGTGTGTAAAGTTGATTTAAGACCTGGTGACATGACTAGAAAATCACGAGGAGAAATCTGTGAGGATCAGATTTTCATCTTCTGCACCAAACATGGAAAACCAGCTTCCTCGTATTCATGTTGTTGAAGAAATCAGATTTAATGCAGAGAGTCGATTTTAACCTGATTACTTGCACACGTGTAAATCCACAGACTGAAGAAAACCTGTTTTCATTCATTTGTGCCTCTGGGCCACCGTACTCTTTGTGTGAAAGACACAAACACTCACTCTCTGTATTTATTAACGTTCAAAAGACTGAATGTCACACACACACACACACACACACACACACACACACACACAGTCCTCTGTCATCATGTCATCTTTTATGTCTGTTACCAAGACGATGCTCCCAATACTCTCTCTCTCTCTGGGTCACAGATAAAAGACTTCGGTGTAACATGAGGAACTAAAGATTCACACACACACACACACACACACACACACACACACACACACACACACACACACACACACACACACACACACACACACACACACACACAACTGCCACTGATCTGAGCGTCCATGTTTGGGAAAGTCTGGATTTTATTTATGCAAACAGAACGTGCACACATGAACACATTTAATACTCTTTTTAGTCTGTGTGTGTGTGACATACACGTGTTCATATTGTGTGTGTGTGTGTGTGTGTGTGTGTGTGTGTGTGTGTGTGTGAGTGACTTCAAAGTGTAGCATGCCTCAGTCTTCACTCAGCTCATAGTTGATTTCACATGAGATACAGGCCTGTGTCCTTACAAAGATCCTCTTCAACTGTGTGTGTGTGTGTGTGTGTGTGTGTGTGTGTGTGTGTGTGTGTGTGTGTGTGTGTGTGTGTGTGTGTGTGTGTGTGTGTGTGTTGCATGGTCTCCCTGAGGCACAAAGGGAAACAACAGAACTGCACGTGAGGCTGCTACAATAACAGTTTCTAACCTACGGAGGATCTGCAGACTTCTCCACCTCGGTCAATAAGACGTGTTGAACTTGCTTCGTAATTCAGGCAAATAGCAACCGTCCCTCTTTCTGTATTATTTAATTGTTTTTATTGGTTGTCAGTTGCTCCAGACTTCCTGTGAAATTCTTCTGAAGTGTCTGGAGAATGTCAGAGTGAGTCCATGTGATAAAACAGCAGGAGTCCATGTAATGAAAACAGATAAAGTTTGAGTTGCTTGATGTGGATCAGAAAGTCCTGAAGGGTCGCTTGCTCCAAACTGGGAGAGGATGGACCATCCCTCTGAAGATGACCCGGCAGAAACCAGTGTAGATTTAATTCTGGTACCAACACGCAACAGATAAACCATCTGACGTCCTCACTGGGTTTTCTTTATCTGGTCCAGGATCAGCTGCTCCATCAGCCTCTGTGTAAACTGAACCGAGGGGCAGAGTGAAATAAGAGCAGATGAGTAAATTAATGTGAAAGGAAACAGGAGAAAAGTCCGACATTAAATATTCACAGCTGACACCTTGAGCTGTGAAACTAAACTCCTTCGTCCTCCTTCACTAATCCTTCCTCTCCCCCTCTCCATCTTTAATCCCCCTCTCTCTTTCTCTAAGCCTCCCTCACTCTTTCTCTCCGTCTCTAACTCTCCCCCAGGACGCCCACTCCCCTTCATTCCCCTCTTTCTTCGGTCAGACTCATCACTGGAGTTTATTGAAATGTGACTGTGAACCTGCCGATGATTCACCAATGAAAACTTTACATATCAGCATCGGTCCAGACGTCCTCTGGTTTTGTTCGGAACAACAACAACAAGCTGCATCTGTCTCCGATTCTCAGGTTCACACGTCATGTCCTGAAGTTGGTTTTAATTTCATTGTCATTCCTGCTTTTTCTTTGATTCGAGAGAAGAAACACTGATGTTAGCGAAGGCGCCAGGAAACATCCCAAACTGCGACGTACCACAGCGACCACCCCAGCGGTGCCAGATGGGAAATGTTAAAGTACCAGAAATTATCGTATTTTGAGGGAAATGATTATTTTTATTAAGACCACTTCTCGAGAAATTCGCAAAAATGTTGAAAAATGCCCTTGTGAAGTTAATGATGTACGATCTCTAATCTTCTACTACACTAACAATAGTTTCCATAAATGTATCCTGTGTCTTCTCCCTCTGTCCATTTCCTAAATTGGAGTTGAATCAGCGAGCGACTCCGGTTTCATCTCCTCCTCTGTTTTTCTCTCCATCCCTCTCTCCTCCTCTTCTCCTTTCTCTTATTTTCTCGGCAGCTGTCAGTGTCTCGTCACTGCGGCAGGACAATGCTGGTTCAGGTTGCTCTGTGCGTGTGTGTGTGTGTGTGTGTGTCTGTGTGTGTGTGTGTGTGTGCTACTGTAAATGACATCCTGACATTCCTGCAGCCACAGGGCTGAACGCTGGGCCCTCCACACTCTGCTTGTTCAGGCCGCCGCTCCACACCTTGTGGGGGCTTAGAGGGAGTGTGTGTGTCAGTGGGGACATCTTGGACACACGCCTTATCAAAACACAGACAGTGACACGACAGGGGGAAGACGGCGGCTATTTTAAAGTGAGGGTGTGTGTTTCTGCTCCTTAAGCCCCTCAAGGCTGCAGGAGACCCCAGGTGGAACAGCAAGACAAGCAGAGGGCCGTGTGTGTGTGTGTGTGTGTGTGTGTGTGTGTGTGTGTGTGTGTGTGTGTATTTAGACAGCGGACATTATACCTTTTCCATCTCAACAATGTGAGGAATGTCAGCACAGGCCGAGCTCTCCGTCAGATTTAAGCACAGTTGTCGGCCGCGGGGGGGAAGAGCGATGAGCCGGCTGAAGATTTACACTCCGGCTCTTTAAGGCCGACAACATGCGGCACAACTTTCAGGGCCGATTATCACCGCGACATTTGGTCGCTGCTGAGGCTGCATTCCAGGTCGAGTCAAGACAAAGGGGAGTTTTAAATTTCTTTCATTTATTCAACTGAGGGTGTCGGTATCGCCGGGTGCTTTTTAATTTGCCTGTATGGTTTTGCATGCAAAGGAAAGGTTTAAATTTCATCATAAATCATCAGGTTGAAATGTTTTTTCAGTCACTGAGAAGTCGATGTTAACTTCAGGAGCCTCGGGGCTTAAAAAACATCCATCAATTATAATAAAAAGACGTTTACTAGCTGTGGAAAGTGTTTAAGAAATATTTATACAGGTATTTTCCTCTCCATTTAAAAACGTCCTCGTTCACACGACATATAGACGGAAACCCAACAATGACAACAAATGCTCAAACGAGCATGCTGGGCCAGTAGGTGGCGATAGAGTCTACATCAACGATCCGTCAAATACCAGAGAAGAACGTTGCGGTCCAAAAATATTGGGCTTTACCCAAACGCTCCAATTTACGTTATAAGCCCACGGATACAGAAAACAATGCAACAGTTAATTTAGCTAAATATCCACATGAGCGTGCACAGAGCGTTTCCTCACAAATGAGCCCAGAGGACAACATGATTTTTAAATATTGCTTTTTGTCAAACCAAGAAAATGTTTTAAAGAGGATATTAAATATAATATATTCTGCAGGAGAATGGACTAATTTAATTTGAAGAAAGGAAATAAATAATCAGGCAAAACCTGAGAACATATGACACCAAAGTAGTATAAAATCATTTTTTGCTTTCGGTGTCTGTGTCAGATTTGTCATTAATAACAGAATATCGTTTGTGTCGGCGGTGCAGTGTGTTTCTCCAGCCGTAGGTGGCGCTCTCCTTCAAATCAGCACCTCCCGCTCAGTGGATTCTCCAGCTCGACGACCTGCTGGGATCAGAAGTGTCACCTCGCTGTCACGAGAGCCTCAGTGTAACCGTCAGGCCACCCTGTCGGCGACAGCAGGCCGCACAACGTGTCACTTTGGTGTCGTTGTCAACTCCTGTGTGTGTGTGTGTGTGTGTGTGTGTGTGTGTGTGTGTGTGTGTGTGTGTGTGTGTGTGTGGTGATGGGACGTAACAGAGTTGCTGTGCTCATGTTTTCACAGTCAGGAATCCAGCGTCTGTGCAGTCGTCTACGAACTTATTGATCAGCTGCTTTGTGGTTAATGAAGTTAAATATAAGATAAAGATTGACACCTCGTGCATCATCCACAGGTTCTTCCTCTTTTCTCTTTCCCCATTTCTCGCTCGTCCAAAGACAAAATGCACAAACACAACCTGTAGCAGATATTTCTTTGGGCGGTTTCCTGGACTGAAAGGAACAAGAAGAACATCGAGAAATGATTTGCGATGTGCGTTTCAAGTGTGAAATAGTTTTTCGGCTGCTGCAGGACCACAGAGGGAGAGGAAAACACTGCAGGGGTGGGTGGGGTGGGGGGGGGGTCAGCTGTCAATCACAACACGTTTGGAGTGACGGTAACAACGCCACAGGGCCACACAACCACTTCACACGTCGCAGTTTGGGAAAAGTGAAAAACTGGAAGACGAGAAGGCAAATAAAACGTTTGCTTACTAAACTCTGGTGAATTCTGACCCGCGTGCCCTTATTCCTTTATTCTAAATAACGAGATGATGACACGTGACACAGGAACAATCAGGTGATCAGCGACAAAATGAGTTTCCTCTTGTTCGGTGTGTGTGTCACATTATTGTTTTCTGAGGTGTTCAGCATCGACAGGGTTTCACACAAGTTACACGTGTTCTTTCATTTCACTGCAGCTGTAAGACGAAAACTCTGGACGACAGAAAAGAGAAGATCTACAGTCCTTTGTCTGTGTGTGTGTGTGTGGGTGTGTGTGTGTGTGTGTGTGTGTGTGTGTGTGTGTGTGTGTGTGTGTGTTCTGTCAGGGCAGATTTACAGCAGGTTAGGTTGTGTGTCTGTGTCTGTGATGGTTCAGAGCAGGTGGTCTATGTAATGTGTCTCTGTGTGTGTGTGTGTGTGTGTGTGTGTGTGTGTGTGTGTGTGTGTGTGTGTGTGTGTGTGTGTGTGTGTGTGTGTGTGTGTGCGTGTGTGTGTGTCAGTGTGAACAGTTCAGAGTTGGTCTCGCCTCAGAAGGGAAAGTTAGCGAGCAGCTCGTCGCTCCGTGGCCTCGGATCAGAACGGGAAAGTGTCCGAGGACAAAAAAAGACAAATGTCCACACGTGCATGTTCGTGCACGTTTGTGTGTCACTTGTGACACGTGAAGACAACAGAACTCAGATCATATTCAAGTTGCTCTTTAGTCCCCGGAGGACAGCAGCTTTCACTCAAGGTCACTTCTGGAAAAAACGTAAATCCTAACAACAGTTATGTTGATGTTAAATAACATTTGTAAATTGTGGGATGTTGGTTTATGTGAGTGCACAGGAGTCACGTCTCCGTGGTTACAGCAGCAGGGTCATCACCTGACCAACGACACGTGAAGTCACATTTAATCTCATCTGATTCCCATGTGGTCATTTCTCCACAGCAACCTCAGGCGTTGCCGTGGAAACATTTGAACTTGACTGTGAGACCAGAGCGTTTCCTGCTGATTGGGTATTAATGAGCGATCTCAGATAATCACTCATTTCAGATTGATTCTGTGTTAAATCACAGCTGAGGGATGTTGGACGTGTTTTCAGAGAGAATCAGGAAGTGGCGACCTGAGCGTGTGAAGCTCTATCAGCTGATTGGTCGCCCCCGGCCACAGAAGACGTTATAAATCACACCCACAGTGTTTCCAGAGCAGCTTCTGAACAAGTGTTCGTCAGTTTAACCACTGACTTCATTCCACAGTGGTAAACAAAACACCATCACCCTCAGTACATTCTTAATAAACTGATGATAAACTGGTAACCGCTGGTTTACTGGTTCCAGCCGAGACCAGAATGACAAGAGGAACATTCATATTCTCATCAGAGGCTCATCAGCTTTAGTTTTTACTACTTTTTAATAAAAAACAACATTTCTAAGCTGCAGACTGGTTTAAATTGATTTATATGTTTTTAAACACAGTTCTAAAAGTTGACCTTCTTCCCGCTGGAAGTCACTGATCATCACATCCTGTCTTTACAGCTAAATATAGAACCTTTTAAACAACACAATGTGTTTGCTTTTATAACAGACAGAAAATAATCAGTCCCAGTCTGAAGTCAGGTCCGGGTTGTTCCACATGCACGAACCTGTCTGCAGTGGTTTCACCTCAGCGCAGCGTTTCCTCCAGGAGGTGAGTTAATAAACTCATGAACTGATAGTTTGACTTTATGATCTTGATAAACTGCACGTTAACTAAACCTCTGGTGTCTCAGTGTTTCCAGTGGAAAGTCTTTGTGTCCACAGTTTGTCAGGAAGCTGCAGTGACCTTTGTTCTTCATAAAACCTTAATGTGTATGTAAGTCATAATGATATAATAAGTTTATTACATCCTAATTACACAGTTTGGAGCATTGTGAGTGTCTGAGTGTGTTCCTGTTCTCAACCTGCAGGTACAGTGCGACCTGAAGGATTTTCACTGTGTACTTACACAACGTCAGTGTGTACTGAGGCGGTGTTAGTGTGAACCAGGACAACACAATGGTAAAGGAAACGGCTCTTGTTGTTTTAGCAGTTAAAGCTGACAGCTTCCAGTTGTTGTAATCAGATTACTTTAATCTGATTATGTGTGCTGTGCCGCTGCGGAGCTCCGCCCGGCTCGGAGACAGACCGGCAGGGGGACCTGACAGGTGAAGGTCTGGGGTCGTAAATCGTGGAGGGTTTGCATCTGATGTGGACACACACAGACACACACAGACACACACAGACACACACACACACTTCAGCAGTGGGAATCCCAGTGTTTTTGTTGACAGCACATTGATCTCTACATCCTAAAATGATCTGACTCCATACTAACACGCCTTCAACACACATGTATCACGTGACCACTCACACGGACTGGGCATGGATCAAATACAGAATTGAAGTGAACAACAGCTGACACAATAAGCTGTTGTCAGTGTCTGTACGTCGTCGTTTCTTCTGCCCGTCCGGACTAAAAAGCATCGGCGAGAGTTTTCAAACTTCTCCGTTGAAGCGTCTCTAAAACTCCAGAGTTGTGTCTGCAGCAGCGTTGACGTAGTCGTGTGGGTTTTTCTTTGAGGGGAATCATCCCGTTGACTGTCAGTGACTCCATCTCCACATGTGAATGTTCGATCAGAAGAAGTTGCTCGCTGACAGAAGCACCGGCGCTGCCTCCTGGGCTCGAGACGCTCCAGACAAAACAAACCACAGCGTTGTTGTTCCTCTCCAGATGTTGGATGGATGGATGGATGCTCGGGGCCTTCCTGTGTGAAGTCTTCATGATCTTCACTTGTCTGCGTCGGTTTCCTCCGGGTCAGAGACACGAGTTTTAAATTGTTTTGTAGCAATAAATGAAAATGTGTGAGTGAACGAATCCAATATTTAATAAACGAGTCAGTGAGTAAAATAATAAATCCACCGAAGAACAAGCAAATGAATGAATCATGCAAATCTCCAATTTCTCCTCTTGTGCTCCTACCAGCAGGTAATGTGTAATCTGTAATAGATTACTGCTCTGGAGTCTCCAGTCTGAATTAGACGACTGCGTGAGTGCTCCATACAAACAACCAACCTGCGTGCAGCCATAAATAAGGTCCCCCCACCCCTGGGTGTGACAGGACAGGTTGAGATGAAAGGTTCCCGTCTGCTCGCTTCCCCCGCAGCTTCTTATTAAAGAGCTTTTAACATGTAAACAGAACAGAGACACACACTCATAAAACAGACAGAGAGGTGGGGGGGGCGGAGAGAGGGAGAGTTTCACCTCCTCTTCTTCTCTCTCCTGATATTTCTCATTCATCTCCTCTTTGATGAGTTTTCAAGTTGTTTCAGGATCAACAACAGAAAAATGTTTAAACCTCTTCAAACCTCTTTAAACTTATTATTCAGTCCTTTTAATTCATGTGTTCCGACACCAGAATCGGTATAAAATAGTAATTTGGATACGCATGTTTCCCAGAGTTGGACCAGATATGTGGAATATAAATGAAATGACTGTGAGCAGCCACATCGGGGGACGTAACATTTAAAAAAAAAAACCTGTCAGTCTCTGTCATCATTGATTTCTGTGTAAGTTTCCACCCACCCACATCCCACAGGCTGGTCCTGACACATCATCGTCCACATCTGTGGCTGAATTTCTCTTCCTCTGCTGTTTCCTGTGAAAGTGCTTTTAAATATTGATCAAATTACTTTTACGATGACATAATACATGTGAAAACTTTATTTAAAAACAGACTGCGACCAGGTTTTTACTTCATTCAAACTTCATTTACCAGAAACTCTGCAGCTTGTTTTCTTTTCTCTAATGGAAACTTGATTTTCTTTCCTTTCAGACTGTTTTCATCTTCTCGTCCATTAATAAGAAAACATCTGTCGCCTTGTTCTCACATTTTTATATCTTTCATTTATCGTTTTTCTTGTTGCTTCACTTTGTCTGTCTTACAGTTAAATTTCCGTTTGTTCTATTTCCTCATCGCTCAGTTTCATAAACTCTGCAGACGCACACTTTGTGTCGGCAACATCAGAGTCTGACACCAGCCAGGTAACACACACACACACACACACACACACACACACACACACACACACACACACACACACACACAGTCAGTTCCTGCTGGGTGGTGTAGACACAACCCCACTGAGCGGATTGGGTTCTACAATGGACTGTCAGCAGGGAGGACACAGCAGTAATCCATGTTAACATAAGAATGGAGGGACAGCACACCTCAGCCTGAGCACACACACACACACACACACACACACACACACACACACACACACACACACACACACACACACACTGGCAGAGCACTCATCAGGTGTCTGAACAGCAGCGACAGACAGATCACACAGATTCTGTCGGTAATGTTTTACCTTTATTAAAATGTTCTAACTCTCAAATCTCCAATTGTTCCTCAAATAAAATGAGCTGAAAGAGAACAAACACACACACACACACACTGATGCGTACGCACACAAACACGCACACACACACAACCACAGTGAACTTCCGCACATTAACGTCTTCCCCTCTTCATTCACTGTCTTGTTTAGACAACCCCCCGTCCATCATTCAACCTGTTCTCCTGAAACACAACGCGCGTGTGTGTCTGTGTGTGTGTGTGTGTGTGTGCAGCTTCCGTGGAGGTGATTAATAATCACAGGGGGTTGATGGGAAGGATGGATCCATTTAGGATGGACAGGTGTGACCTCACACGCCCCCGTTTTAGCTTTTAATGGCGTCTTCCTGGAGGTTCGGTGTTCACTTCATCACAGATCAGCGATAAAGAGATCTGGGGTTTCTCTTCAGGGGCTCGGGGGGGGGGAATCGTGCAGAGACACGTGTGCAAAACTACACACACACATTGAGCAGACAACGACAACTTGTGTTTCTGTTTCCTTGACTTGAAGATTTTCTGCTTCTGCATGCGACGTGTTCATGGCCGACGCTGTGTCGTGTCCCGTGTTCGTCGACGCGTGTGAACGAAGCGTGAGCAATGATGTCGTCTGCGTGTGGACGGAGGATCCGACATGTAAACAAAGATTTCTGATTTATCGGCATGAGAGTGGACACAATCTGATGTAAACACACACACACACACACACACACACACACACACACACACACACACACACACACACACACACACACACCTTTAGCTGGCTGGACAAAGGCTGAGATAAGATCTTTGTTGCTGCCAGGGATGTTACCTCCACCACACACACACACACACACACACACACACACACACACACACACACACACACACACACACACACACACAAAGCTCCTGTGCATCCATACTAGATTCATTAACTGGGAACAATGGTCGGCCAACACCTGAGGCAAAACGTTATAATAGTTTAAATCTTCACACGCACGCACACACATTAAGTTTGTTCAATATTTAAAAAAAAGAAACGAGTGTTTTCGCCTCTTCATCAGTGTCTCGCTCTGTTTTCCCCTTTCTCATGAAACACACACACACACACACACACACACACACAGACACACTAACACACAGAGGAGCAGTTGTGAGTTCAAAGCGCCGCCCCGGGCCGCTGATGGAGGGAGGAAGGGAGGGTGAGTGAATGAAAGAATGAATGAATGAAAGGAAGGGAACATACCTGCAGGGGTCAGAACAGGTGAGCTTTAATGGAGCCTTTCCCTTTCAGAGCTCTCTCTCTCACACACAGACACACACACACACACACACACACACACACACACACACACACACACACACACACACACACACACACACACACACATACCTCCATACTGTCACTCTTTCTCTCTGACCCTGCGACACAACATTTGTCTCGTGAAATGACTGATTATTTTTTTGTGTAACGTGATATTATCCTCATGCTTTTAATTCAATTTTAAATTCTAATAGCATCAGAATGTGTAATTGTGCAGCACATTTTCCCACAACTTGAAAAAACCCCCGTGGGAGCTCATGGCTGAGCGGGTGTGTGTGTGTGTGACCTTTGACCCCTCCACTTTTTGCTTCTTGTGATGTCGGTGATCTCAGCTCGAGGTAAAACACGTGGATTAAATTCCGGCTTCAGCGTTTTAACGTTGGTATAAAGTTGTTTGTGTGGAGCTGCGTAGTGAGACCTCTGTCCTCACCTTCCACTCTCAGCGCTCTGATCTCCCCCAGAGGAGCAGGGGGGGGGGGAGGCAGGGGGCGTGCAGGTGACTCTCTCCCCCAGCAGTCAGAGCTCTTCCCTGGGGCGCTGACAGCTCCGAGCCCCCCTGGTTCACAGCAGAGCTCTGACCTCAGGCCGGACCAGAGGAGGAGTGAGGAGCTCAGGGCTTTGAGTTGTGCTTTGTGTTTAAACTCAAAGAAGTGAGAAAGAAAAATATACAGACGCAAAGCAAATGATGAGACGGAAATAAAGTGTTACAATTGTATCTGCAGCACATGCACAACACTGATTCTTTAAGAATGATCTGTATCAATTTTTTACTATCTCAATTTCATATTTCACATGTTTTCTTATTTTAAGGGAATAAAAGGGAAATTAGAGGAGTACGGTCAATGTTAAAACTGTGATTTCTACTGCAGATGCTGAACTCGTCTTCCTCACAAGCGTCATATTGATGTCTGGGGATAGTTATTAGTACCTTCTATTAGAAATTCTGCTATAATAAGACTTCCTCATCCTCATGAAGTCAGTATTGCCTCTCCAGCCTGATTCAGGAACACCAGCGTACTATCTAAAATAACAGAGTTGTGTTGTAAGGGCTCGGACACACACGTGCGAATGCAGGTGAATGTCTGGGGTCAAAGTTCACCAGAGTTAAGATTTGCTTTGCCCCATGAAGCAAATGTTTTATTTGCACCCTCACCCACACACGTTGGAATCGAACGGGAGACGAAGGTTCACCACTCGTACATTTTGTGTGGCAACGCTGGAATCCTGCACTTTGAACCTTCAACTGAAAATCGATTTAAATTTCCTTTTGCAAACTTCCTTTGAGCTTTAATTCACATGTGAGAGGTGACCTGGAATAGGTGGGGTCTGTACACACACACACACACACACACACACACACACACACACACTCACACAAACCCCTTCATTGTGCTCCCGAAGCTGCAACAAAGCAAAGAGGAGTAAAAGGCCCCTATTTACCTGAACCACCTCTCCGTAAAGAACGAGGGATCAACACCACCTTTCTTTTTCTTTCCTTTTTACTGCCCCTTCACCCCGTCATACCTCCCTCAGCCCTGATCGCCCCATTGTCGGGGAGGACAAAGGCCGGGAGAGAGAGGGAGAGGTGGGGGGCACTCACCTGATAAGAGGATGAATGATCCCATTCACTCTGAGGAGGAGAAAGAGGAGGGATGAGGAGTTTCTCTAGAAAACTACAATTTCACGTGATTATCTGAGACGTTACTCTCCTGTTGATGTGACACGAGGTCACAGTGGTTATGCAACAGAAAAGTAAAAGCAAATAAACTGATTTTTAAAAAAATGTGTAAAATATAAACATGACACTTGAATTTCAGAGTAAAACCTAAAAGGAAAAAAATGTATCGCTGTGACCTTTGACCTCTTCACCACCGGTTGCCGTCAGGATCTGAAGCTTTCTCCAGCTGCTGTTGCTCTGAGCGTAATTTATAAACGGCTGAGTTAAAAAAAAAGCCCAAAACAATGTTGTGGGGAAACAGAAAACTTGTTGCACGACATCAACAGCGAAATGAGAAGAGTACAAATTCCTTCTTTGGACAGATGTGATTCCAGTGGGTCCAGTAAGGACGACAGACTGATCTCTACCATTCTAATCCACTCCAGATGTGCTGCTGATGCTGCAGGTGTCATTTGTCCATATTCAGCATCTTAGATTGGTTCGTTGGCAGGTTGACATTTTCTAATTACAGCTGAAAGTACAGCTCACGGACAGTGACACGTCATCTTTACCTTTCATAGGACAGTCATCTCGTAAATGATGGAAAAATAAAAGCACCACACCAGACAAAGAAGAGGAGGCATGAGGAGCATCGCTTCAGGCTTCAGGAGCTTCAGGAGCTTCAGGAGCTTCAGGAGCTTCAGGAGCTTCAGGAACAGATCGTCACAAACGAAGCTTAATGGGAACGTCACTGGTTTTAAAAGTAACAAATGTTTTGGATAAAGTGAAATTTGGCAGCAAACAAGAAAACATCTTTACGACAAATCATCCCGAGGATCAGAAACATCTGCACTGGAGTTTATCGACGTCTCACTTTGTGCACACATGGCTCAAAAAAAGAAAACTCTCATCGCTCTGAAGAGTCATTACAGTAACGTGCTTCTGATGTTTCCTGTTTGTAAATCTACTCAATGAACTCTCAATAATTCTTCCCGGAGCGCTTCTGACTCCTGCACGGAATAAATCCTCTGTGATTAATGTGTTAATTTAATATCTGAGGACTTTGTGTTGGTGGACGTCTTCCAGGCTAATCATCCATGTTGGGAGAAGGAAGGGAGAAAGGGAAGGAAAGGGGGGGGACAGGAGGGAGCAGAGGAAGGGAGGTGGAGGAATTTATATGGCCGGGGCTATAGGTTATGGTGAATTATCCTGAATTAACAGTTTGTTTACTTTAGCTGGGAGGCTGCTGAGTGAAGCGGGTGAAGCCGGGGCGTCAGGTGACCCGGCTCTTTGTCATGGAGAGAGGAGGGCTGGCGAACGCAGCCCATGTGACTGGCAGGAATGTCACCTGGAACAAAGCTGCGATTCTCCACAACAGCAGCGTCCATCATCATTAGAAGTCGCCCGTCGTTGTGAGAAAACTTTTGTTGGGTCGTACTGTCGGGACGCTGTGACTTTGACCCTCGACCTCTGACACTGCGGTTTGATATAGTGATGAATCCACTGATTATATGAGTGAAATATTCAAATGTAAAGTAAGATTGTAATGCAGTGTTTCTCTCTATATTCACTCTCCTTCCTCACAGTGATGCTTCATGATTTTACTTCCTCACTGCAAAAACAAAACACTTCCAAATGTTTGAGTCTGAAAAACTGTATTTTTCCAGAGTACACGAACCTTCAACCTGTTTCCAGTAGAAATCGACTTCTTCTACTGAAATAAATTAAATTGAATTTAGATTATTAATTAATGACTCTCAAATCACTCTTTCATGTTTAATTTTGATTGATTCATTCAAACTTTAACTCATGAACACAGTGAGGTCGAGATCTTTTACAAGAACGAAAACAAGACCAAGATTAGAAGCCTTGTAATTAGAAAATATTTCATTTGAAGTAAATTAATCTATTGAGACGAATAAATCGATTGGAATAAATTGCTGGAAAGATAAAAGTTTGTTGAGCTGTAGATGGTTCTGTGTGTTATTCCATGTTGCAGGTGCATGTTGAGAAAATCTGGATTCACTGAGCTCAGTTCTCGATCTGTTGAAGAGCTGCTGACGATGTAAAGTTAAATGTCACTGGAATAAAACACTTATTTGAATCATGTAAATATATTGATAAGTGCACATGCTGCAGGCCAAAGCAGAGACGTGCAGACACGTGATAATCACCTGGATTGTTTTGCACATAACAGATGAATAAAAGCACAATAAAGTAATTACATTGATAAACTGATCACAGTAGTTTGTCAGATTCAGGTTCAGGTTCAGTCAAATTAAGTTTTAAAACCAAAACACGGACTGGAAACCGTGTGCATGTATTTTGTGTGCATGCACTTTGTGTGTGTTATTTTTACATGTGACACATGTTGTCACTTTTGGGGACATGACATAGACGTGTATTAATTTCCTGGAGGCTTTATTCTAATCCCATAACCACTACTGGCCGAACCTCGACCACAGCCCAGCTCAATGAGGACAGTGTGATGTGTGTGCTCAGTGGTGACTGTGACACACACACACACACACACACACACACACACGTTAATGCAATCCGCTCCACTCCATGGTTTGTTTACGTAGCCGCCGTCTCCAAACAGCTAGATTAGCATTAATGAGCTAAAGAACAAAGGCGGTGAATGGGCCGATGTTAGCATTCACTCAGCTGCCGTCTTATTGATTCCACCTGAAAGTCGTCAGAGGTGAAGTCGTTAGCGCTTCATTAGCAGCTCTGTAACCAGCAGCTTTACTCTTTCACTCGACTGAGGCCTCGCTTCATTCACTTTCTGTTAAAAACCCTCTGACGCTGCAGAACAGGAGGCGCAGCAGCGCAGAGGGACTCTCGTGGGACCCTGAACCCAACACAAGTTAAACAATCTCTGATGCAAAATGCAGATGGAGAAGTCAAAGATCTTTGTTTATTTCCTAATATTGTTGTTAATTCCATAGTTTGGTGAGTATCTACATTAAAGTGAGGTGTGTTTGTGTGTAGTAAAAATCCCAACACACCTTGAAACGAGGAGATGTGATGAGTGAATCTTCTCCTGTGACAACAGGAAGCTCCTTCAGGATCTAAAGTCAATTAAGTTAAAGGACGACTCACCGACAAACCTTTAATGGAGCCGTTCCTGTGTGTGTTTGTTCGCTGATGAGGGAAATGAGTGTCAGTGAACCAACGTTTGTGGAGTCAATTAGCAGATGTTAATAGACTCGCTCTCAGTGGAGCTCGTCAGGCGTTGATACGACGCTGAAGAACCAGGAACTCACAGACTTTCTGTTCCTTGTCCTCAGCGTTGTTCTGATCAAGGCCAAAGTGTGTTGCTTAATCATTTGGAGACATGATGTGATTCAGACTCTGTGTCATACGTGATCAGTCGGGTCGTTTCAGACCCTCCGTGTACAACACAGACTTTTACATGCTAACGAACATGAACATGTAGGAACAAGAACCATGAGCTGAGCGTTCCTCATCCAAACATTTGAGTTTAGATCATATTCAAGAACAATGAGCGAGTGGGCGTGTTTATGACGTTACTAAGACGCAACGGACGTGAGTGCTGCAAAAATATGTCAAGATGAAGAAGAGGAGCCGTACACGTAGAAGATGAAGACGCCAACTTGGAAAGACGACGAGTTTCGAGAGGTTTTGATGATAAAACCCGACGCCGGTTACGATGCTGTACACAACAGGATGTGAATACCCTCCAGGCTCCTCCCCTCGCCCGGACGTTCCCGACATCTGAGTCCGACCTGGACGATCTCCTCCGGAAAATGTCCTGACCCAATTTTTCTGAACATTTTCTTCTTCAGGTTTGAACGCGGCTTATGTTCCAGACAGTGAGAGCCTGTCCTCAGACTGTGAGCAGATTACGTGTTGGGGGAGTTTTTAGGGGGCGCTGAGAAAAACTCATCAGGCTAATTCTTCACCAGTTTAATCCACTGGGCTAATTCCAGTGTCTCAGACAGTGAACTGGTCTCAGTGGATTATGAACGAAGGAAAACGGGACTCGCCAAAACAAAGACGACTCTCCCTGCTACTGTCAACGCAGGCAGGAGCACAGAGCTGAATGGAGTTAAAGATTCAGACGTTCAGAGCAACAGCAACATATTTAAAGACTGATAAAGGGAACTAATATTTATATAATATAATATATGATTCTTTTTTTAAATTGTCACTGAATCTTTAGACGTCGTTTTCAAACCTTTGGGACAAAGAAAGGTAATTGAGGTTTGGTATTTAACAGTTTTAGTATAAACAAATACATAAAACATGAATACAAGCAAATATATAGAACCGGATGAAAGAAAATAAATATTTTTTACTCAAAACTGAAATACACATCTTTTCTACCATGTTTATTCTGTAAAATAAAAGTTTGATATCCGATAAAACAGTTTTAATGACTAAACTGTCTGATGATTGATTATGAAGCTTGTGGAGCATCACACATAAGAATCTGGATGCTGATGAAGATTTGAATGTTTCAGTGATTGATATGAGGATTTAAAACTCAAAACTCCTGTCGATGAACAAGTTTTATCATCTGATCAAACGCAGCCTTCACACTCTGCCTCTCCGACGTCTCTGCAGGGATCTGCTTTCAAACCGTGTTGATTGTCAACGTGCAGGAAGATCAGGCCGCAGCCCAAATCCTCCGCCGAGCCCCGTTCTGTCAACTCAGTCGAACAGCTGAACGCACGCAGGACGCAGACTCCACCCAAAATCCCTCGCACCCATTCTCTGTTAGCGATGAAAATGGCTTCCTTAAAACAACAAGGAGATGAGAACCTGCACGGGAGTTTCCCCGAGTTCTTCAGTTCTGTAAATTCAGTTTATCTGTCTTTAATCCGCTGGAGCCCGCGGTCGTCAGTGAGATCAGCCTCAGACTAAATGACTTTTTACACATAATTCATTTAAGAGCTGCACCCACAGACCTGTCTCAGGTAAATCTGCCAAGAGTCTGGAGTCTGCACCTTCTACAGATTTATTCTGATTGTGTTTTAACAACTAATTATGATGACATTTTATCTCAAAACTGCAGCAGGTTGTTTTTCATTTTGGTCACAAGATTTTACACCAAACTTCTACAAAGAATTTATCGATTTACACTCATTTATTTATGCATTTAGTTTAACATGGGTTCAGGTGAAAAGATATATTCAAATAAAATGTCTTTGTTTATATTTCAATGATACTAATGACATGCAACTGAAACCTGAAGTAGGTGAACTCTACATTAATATTAGTTTTATTAGATGGATGTGTTCCAAGGGTTCCAGCCATAATTTAAACGTTTAAAACATTTTGTTAAACGTTAATGTGCTTTATCAAAGTTGGATAATGATTTGTAAAAAATATAATGAATCACATCATTACATCATGTGAATCAACACAGAGCTGAGACAATATGACATCAGGACAAACGTCGGAGGAAAAGCTGCTTTTCACCTGAAAATCATGGTTCTGTCATTTTAAAGCTGCGACAGACATACAGGGAGATTTGGTAAATAAGATCAGACGAGTTTATGTGTGTGTTTGTATGAGTGGTGCACACACACACACACACACACACACACACACACACACACACACACACACACACACACAGGAGAGAAGGATTATTGTGTGTGTTTTGGCTGCAGAAGCATGTGGGATACGTCACCGAGCTCTGCAGGTCGCCCCCCCATTCCCTGCGGATGATTAACTTAGTTCAGCTAATTAACACACACACACACACACACACACACACACACACACACACACACGGTATCCCCCCCTGCCAACACTTCCTCAGGTCAAACAAATCCCTTTTAAATCTGGGCCTGCAGCCGCCAAACAGGGGGTAATGCAGGGGGACTGCAAGTGGGGCTCAGTGTGTGTGTGTGTGTGTGTGTGTGTGTGTGTGTGTGTGTGTGTGTGTGTGTGTGTGTGTGTGTGTGTGTGTGCGTGCGTGTGTGCGTGTGCGTGTGTGATTACATGAGTTGCATGAGCGTATGAACTCCTCGGTGGTCGGTAAACCATTTAAATAAAGACATTTCTATCATTTTAGAATAAAGGACTAGATGGTGAATATCTCTTGGACGTTTAGAAGTTACCAGCTCCCAGTAGATGTTAGCAGCCATCAGCTGATGTTAGAGACAGGACTTCAGTTGTGCTCCTTATCGTCATCAAGTGTTTTGACCTTGTAATCAATGATACAAGCTGAACATGAGGCTAAAGGTCAATCTGCTTGTATGGCAGCAGTATGAAAACCATGTGGAGCAGACGTCATCACCTCCCCGTCTATAACATCCTTCAAAAACAAGATGGCCCCCGATTCTATCGCAACACTATGTATTTTATTTCTTGTTACTATAGAAACGGTCGCTGGAGCTGTCAAGATGAAAAACAATATTTCACTTTCATTATCTTGTTCACGGAAATGAAAGGAAAGTTCAGGATGTTTAGGAGGAAGTGTGTCTTCCCCCAACACCAGAGGAGATAACCACTCTGTGTGTGTGTCTGTGTGTGTCTGTGTGTGTGTGTGTGTGTTTGCAGCGACTCAGACAGACAGTAAAACATATGTCGCTCCCAGGGAGGGGCCATCTTGCCGATTTAGCCGTGGCGGCGCTGCACTGTACCGGTCAATAGTTTGGATCGTCCACACCCTGCAGACCCACAAACCTGCTGGTTTACAGCTCGCCAGAGGCACGGCGGCAATATGGAGGGGAGGAGGACCCCCGAGTGTGTGTGTGTCTGTGTGTGTGTGAGTGTGTAAATTCTCCCTCCGAGGCAGAGAGGACTGTAGGAGGTGTCGCCCCTCCGCTCCTCTGTCTGTCTGCGTGTCTCACATTCCAGCTTCTGGCTTTTTAACAAGAGTTTCCTGGAAACATTTTGGTGTGAATCTGTGAATTCATCACGTTCCTTCAAATCGATGTTTTGTCTGGATCCTGATGTAAAGAAATTTGAATTTTACGGCATTAAAATCGCTGGATTTGTTCAATTTGCAGCAGATTATGACACCGCTTGTCTCCAATAAGAGCTGGAGGAGGCAGGAGGGTCTGGTTGTGACAGAGCGGTGGAGGAATGTGCTCTGTTGTGAAACACGTTCGGATCTGACGACATGGCGACAGCTCACATCACAACAGGAGATTTCAGACACAAACAGAATAAAATAAAAAACCAGTTCAACCATATTATCTGACACCAATATTAGAATCCATTAGTATTAAAGTCAGAATCAGAATCGGTCTATTCTCGTCCTGCTGCTTTTCTGTTTGTACTTTCTGATCCAAAATTGTACAAATGTTTCCTGGACGTTTAAACCGTGAGGAGTTGGACAAGTTAAAACCACAGCAGGTTATGAGGTCGTGTAAAAGCCAAATGAACAATAAATGAACAATGGTGCAGAAATACAAGTTTTAAAATGTGGTTAAATGCCTGAATGTGAATCTATAAATCTGTAATTCGATTTTTTAACACCTTTAATGGCTAAAGAAACATGTAACACCTATAATATTCACATAGTATGAATTAAAATGTATTTATTATATTATAAATAAACCTTTTTCCCTTTCTCCTCCTCCCTTCTCTTTTGTTCGCTCCTGTCTTTTCTCTTTCTCCTCTCCTCATCTCCTCTTTCTATTTTCCTCCTCTCCTTTCCTCTGACCTCGTCACCTCGTGGCCTTGGCCTCGTCCCTCCTCTTCATCTCTCCACCGTTTTCTGTCTCGTCCTGTCATCGTGCACAGATCTCCCTTCTCTGCTTTCAACCCCCCCCCCCCTTGTTTCTTCTTTCTTTTTAAGTCCTTGTTCCTCTGTCTCTCCTCCTCTCTTTCATTCCTCCTCTCTTTCATTCCTCCTCTCTTCCATTCCTCCTCTTCCACGACGTCTTCTTTATTCATTTTTGGGTTAAATACATATCCCTCTTTTTCTCAAATATTTCCGCGTCCCACACAACTTTCTACTCTTCTCTCTCGTTGTCAGTGTCGGTGATGGATGGATGAGGCGACAGCTTGCTCTTGGCCCCTGGAGGCGAACGGGGGATGCCAGGCTGTCACCTCTCACACACACACACACACACACACACACACACACACACACACACACACACACACACACACACACACACACACACACACACACACACACACACTGTCCCTAAATACCTGACCCAGATGGTTACTGGTTTTAACTGGGTTGAAAGGGGGAACTGCAGGTGAACTCTTTTCTACATGAGATGGCGTTCAAACCAGTCATGTGACTGAGTCCTTCCCTGAGTCACTACTTGGAGTCAGTCAAAATGGTTTGAATCAGCATTTTAAATCCATCCAGACGAGAGTTTTGGCTCCTTATCGGTAATAACCTCTGTCCAGACAAGGGAATGTGTGTGTGTCCACGGGAGATGTCGCACATCGATCGATCTCGCCTCCTGCTCACGTTGGCAAACTACAAAATGAAGAATTTAACCGCACATCAGCTGCTGGATTTCAACAAGCTCGTCATTCATTACCCATGTTGCGTCCTTAAGTTCATGTGATAGCTACATTAGCCACTTCCTATTCTCTGCTGGTGATCATTGACAGAAGTGATTAGTTCTACATGTTATGCACCCCCTGGAAATAATCTTTTATGTTCAATTTGCATGGACGAGGACACAGATAGGGTCAGATTGTTAAAATGTTGGTGTCACTTGCGGATGTTAAAGTTCAATTCAGGATATTTTGGTAAATGTCCTGGAAAATGAGTTTATAACTTATTTACAAATATTTAAAATAAGCAATACACCAACATTACGTTTAGATAAATGTCTCTGGTTACTCACATTCCTAGAAGACAGAGCTGCTGCTTTTGTTCTCTTTCAAACCCCCTGTGTGTTTTTGTTGTGTGTTTTATTGCCTCGTGCTTCTGTGAGCCGGAGTCACAGGTTTGATACCGTACAGGTGACTCACACTTGGAAACGGGGGCGGGGGTTTTCCCTGACTGCAAACACACCGACAATTTAAAAGGTGCAGGACTTCAGAGATCAAAGAGCAGGGCGAAAGGGGGCGTGGCCGCCTGGCTCCGTCGGGTCGCCGTGGGAGACAGTCCCTGAGGAAATGTCGCTGGCGGCAGCCCTGTCGTCAGGGCGTAAATTACAGGTCTGATGGTCAGGTAACTATCACCTGGTCTGGCTCGTCTCTCTGTCTTGGTTTTTGTTCAGGTTTTCTGTCTCCTCCTCCTCCTCCTTCCTCTTCATCTTCATCTCTTTTCTCTTTCTAACAACACTGGTTTGCTGGAAAGACAAAAAGATGAACACAACATGTGATTTAACCAGAAGAATGTGGACACTCCTGTCTGCAGGACTCTGTCTGGGGATGTTTGTCGTGTTCCAAGTTGACTTAACGTTACGACACAGACCCCGACCCTCTCAGAGCCTCCTGGTAAAGTGTCTGGAGGTGAGCCCGTGTGAGAATATAGATTCACAGCAATGACGATGTTTCTTAACACTCGACAGACGTGAAACTGGATGAATACAAATATCTCAGCGCCACAAAAAGACGACGAGATTCGAGCTTCGACTTTGCAGATCCTCCGTATTTTCTCTGGAGGACGCAAATGTCCGAGTGAGACGCTCGGCACTTTCTACGGACTTTATACTAGAAGGGAAATCCAGGAGAAGTGGACGTGTGAACACAGCAGGGGATCCTCCGCTGGATTCACCGAGAGCGACTGGGGGGGGTGTTTCATGACGCTTTTCTCGTGGTGAAAAAAGCAGTGACACACACGTAGAAGACACCGAGATGTCGAGAGAGTTTGTGGAGATACGAGTAGTTTTAGCACTTCCTGTCTCTGCTCCACCTCTCACCTGAGGTTATGTCTGAAAACTGATTTTTCGCACAGAGCCCTGATCCAACATGGACGGGAACATCTACTGCGAGCTGGGGCTTCAACACACATGTGCATCATACAAGTAACCCTCTTCCTCTCCCACCTGTCGACTCCTCCCTTCCCGACCGGGCAGGTTTCACAAGTGTTGGGGAGGCGGGACAGGGACGTAAAACGCCAAGAAACCTGCGAGAAAGTAAAGTGGCTGAGGGCAATGGAGGCCGAGAGTTGAGAGAGCAGGTCAAGGCCTCGTCCTCCCTCCCTCCCTCCCTTTCCCTCCCTCTCTCCCTCCCTCCCTCTGTGAGATCTGAAGGTATTTTACTGCAGGTGTGGTTCATTTGCTCGTCCTCTGGCTCTTTCATCAGGGAGCAGACAGTGAACCGCGAGAACATCTCGGACTTTACGGCACAACCAGTCGTATTCAGCTGAAGTAAAAGTACAAAAACAAAGGTTTTTACGCTTCTGGGTTGGAAAGAAAAGTCAAAACCGACATCGGATGCAAAACAAAATGTGTTTGTGTGAGATGACAATTTAAAATTTAAATTGTAAAGTGACCTGTTCTTCATCTTTTGCTTTGTTTTACTTTATCTCTCAACCTGTCACCAAACACCAAGAAGAGAAACTCCTGGTGTCACTTCATACTCACGCTGATGTTTCCACAGGTTTGATGGGTTGAATCCCTGAATCCTTATGTTTCCATGTTTTATCTTTTTGTTCTTAGCGTCTTTAAAGGTTTTCATGTGATTTTACTCTGTTTCCGCTGTGAGAGAAGTTTTTGTTTGTCTGCAGCAGACAGTTTCTAAAGAAGTCTGGAATAAACTCTCCCTCTCTTTTATCTCTCCATCACATTGTTTCCCTCCTTATCTCTTTATCACTTCCTCTTTTTCTCTAACTTTCTGCACAGCGCTCCAATCTCCTCTTTATTGCCGTCTCTTTCTCTCTCTTCGGTTTTATTCTGTCTTTTGTCCTTTCGCCCCTGTTCTCCCCCTCCGTCACTTTCTGCCGTCTTCATTTCCCCATCTCTCATGTTTCAGGTCTCTTCAGGTCTCTATCAGAAATAATACTAATATAAAATAATACATATACGTACACCTTACCCAAACGGTTGAAAGACGTGTTTGCATCAAAAAGGCTTCGAGGTTCGATTCCCCTCGTTTTGTGGGCGTGTCAGGGGTGTTGACCAATCAGCAGTGTCGTGTATTTAAACCACGGCCGTAATAAAACGACTCCATAACAATGGCGGCAGCTGCTGCTTGGAGGTCACACTAGTTGAAGATGTTAGAAGCAGATAATCCAAAGCAGAGACGTGTAGCATGAAGTGTATTATGAAGTATTTAACGTGTATTTAAACTCACGTCATCTACCTTCGAGATTTCTCCCACAAGAACGACAAGAGTGACCTTCTCAGCTTCTTGTTCTCTCCCTCTCTTCTTTCACTTTCTGTCCTTTTTCCACCGCCTCCCTCCCCAGCTTCTCTTACACTTGTTTCCTCTCCCCCCCTCTCTCTCTCGCTCTCTCTCTCTCTCTCTGAGTTGACAGCTTGTCGTCTCGAGGGACAGCAGGGAGTGTGTGACGCTAATCGGAGCTGTGCAGATTTCAATCAACGCACACACACACACACACACACACACACACACACACACACACACACACACACACACATCTGTCACAGTTAAATGGTCAATATGCTGCTCAGGGCCACAGAACAGCTCCTGTGGGGAACACAGTTTGAGATTCAGCCTCATCAGTCGCAGAAAGACACAATATTCTACGTGCAGAGGTTTCACTTCGTGAAACAACTGCATTGGTTTGTCTCGTTTCCTATTGGGCGGTTCAGGAGCAGATGATTGTCGGGGGAGGGACAGGATGTGTGGCTGCCATCTTTAGAATGACACACTTTTGTGTTCAGGATTCTTTTAGTGGTTTCTCCCATCAAGACCAGAAGACCCACTAGCATCTGGCTTTTGTCTGTAATGGAAATAGGAAACAATCATTGATTCACTGCAGTACTTTTATTTGCTCTGGCGCCGATCGGCAGTGAAGGAAACACGACATCCGGGTGAATCGTTCATTTCTTCTTCTTCGTGTTGCAGTCTGGACGCTGACGCTGCACATTAATGACGCAACATAATAAAAGGGCATTGAACTTCCGAGCGTTAGCTACAGGTATGAACGTGTGTGCACTTTTAGTTTTTCACATCAACGTGCAACAGCTGAAATCTGTGTTTAAAGATGTGTTTACCTGCTAATGTTGGTGTAAAAGAGGCTCAAGCAAAAAGCCAAATTATAAATAAATACTGTAACTGTAATTCCACCTCTAATATGATCGTCTATAAAAGCGAGGATTCGTCAGATAGTAATAATAATAATAATAGTATTAATAAACCAATACTATGTTCAGACCTTCCTCTACTTGTTTTTCATTTTCGTGACAATGGGAGGTTTCTACTTTGTTTTAACAAGGACTCACTGGACTGAAAGGCTCGAGTGCCGCAGGTTGATTTACTGAAGCAGAACGAGACTCAGCAGCGAGTCTGCATCTTCAGATCTTTGTTTGAGAACTTTAAAAACCAGTGACTGGACGTTCCTTATAAAAACCAGTTCAGGCCAAACTCAAGGCCAGTCTCCAGTCTTAAAGAGTGACCTCTGACCCCTGGGGCCACAGAGGAAGTTCTTGGTAAACAGGAGAGGAGATGGGAGGACAGTAGATAGTATCTGAGGCTGATTCAATCACAGCAACCGTGGGAAACACACACACACACACACACACACACACACACACTCACTCACCAAATACCCACTCCGCCTTCTAGACAACAACACAGGAAGGAGCGCCTAAGTGGTTGTTTCCATGGAGATGACTCCGGTCCTGACTCTGGCTGTGTGTGAACTTTTACCCCCAGAGGACTTGTGCGCACGTGTGTGCATGTGCATGTGTGTGTGCACACCTCTTGGAAAGCAAACACACTCTGTGGCACAGATTTCTCAGCATGTGGTCCGACTCGAGAAAGTGGAGGGCACAAACACACTTCAAACACGCGCACGCTTTCTTTCAACAGCGCTCTTCAAGTGACGTTTCCCTCGCCGTCTCCACGTGAAACTCTCCGACCTCCTCCTGCGTTGATGGATGTGGCCGTAGAGCCGGTCGGAGCCGTGTTTTCAGGGGGTTTATGTGCTCTGTGTTTGGACTGTGGCCCCTTGTTAACGTCCCTCTGGCTACAAACACACTGACATGTGATTTATGGAAATGAGGCATGGAGGAAACGCAGCAGGATAAATCAAACGCACCCGACCTGTACAGTGTGTGGTTCACTCTGTGTGTGTGTGTGTGTTTGGAGAGCGATGGTAAAAGCCAAGAAACTAATAAAAAAAGAGACACAGAGGGAAAGTGTGTGAGTCTGATGGGCCTGTTTCTCTTTTGATGTTCTTTAATGCATCATCCAGCGACGGAGACGGGGGAAGAGGAAATAAATCCTCATGCAGATGTGATCAAAAGTAAACTGGCTTAGAAATAAAAGCCAGTCTGGTTAGTGTTTGACCAACAAGCTCCACAGAGGTTTCGGGAACTGAGCTCGGGATCAGAAACACTGATAATAGTGGAGATAATAACAACACTTTATCTGTAGTCGTAGATGTGTTTGGATTTTGACCTTATTCCTCGTCTTCCTCCTGTTTTCCTGCTCTTCATCCTCCTGTGTGTGGGTGTGTGTGTCTCTGGTTCCCACCTACTCACCTGAGGCTCCTCCACCAATCAGTCGGCTCGATCCTCCAGTCGCTGCCTGATCGTTCACATCCAGAGGTCAGTTACCTCGTATTAAAAGTTACTACTCTGCTTTATTAATACTGAAATACATCCGTCTCAGGTTGATCCTCCAACCACTTGCAGCCCTGTCGTCGTCTCTAACCCTGGAGTCAAACCCAGATCGGCTAAGTTACCTGCAGAGACATCTAACCCAGAATGTCTCCGGGTGCAGTTCACCGTGTTCGTTTAAGAAACGGCGGCCGAACCGATGCTGTCTGTGGAAAGTTAAGCTTCATCGGTCTCCAGGCTGTAAAATTGAAAGCACACTCTTCAATCATAAACAAAATCTGAGACACGTGTTTCGCTTGAATCCTCAAACGTTTCCTCTTCTGTGGTCAAAGTGATTATTTAGTTTTTATGTTGTTTGGGCCAAGAGCAACAGCCCCTCGCGATCCTCTGTGATTTAATTTGGAAAAACTTTCTGTTCAACAACGTTTTTACATAACGAGGAGAAATGATGAAGCAGTTAACCCCGAGGAGACGGAGAAGGGCCAGCCGGTTCACCGCCGCCTCAGCCCAGCGTGGATCAGACCAGCAACAATTATCTGCTTAACGTGGGGAGATCTCCAGGAGCCAAATGGGTTGGGGCCTCCACCAGCACGTGTGAGTACAGATACATAGTTTGTGTGTGTGTGTGTGTGTGTGTGTGTGTGTGTGTTCCCTGTGAAGATGCTGATAGTCGTCCTGACCTTGCAGGGTTTAGTCTCTGGGTCAGGTATTAGCTGGTTAATATCAGCGAACGCAGTGACCTCGCTCCCCCTGCAAACTGTCCCAAGAACCTGCTGACCCCTCCTCAGTCAGATTACACTGGGTCAGGGGAGGGGTCGGCCTGTGACAGCACACCTCATGACTAGTAAGCTGAATGTGTAAAGTCAGTTCCCCTTCAGTCAAATCACTGATTTTCTTTGTTATCCTTAAAATAGATTACCACGTGCATGGCCTGCTCCTTCAAAATGTGCGTTATGCAACATCTCGCTGGTGTGAAGGTGAAAAACGTGAAGGTGGACGTTGAGTAAAGTGAGTTTTCTGCCACACAAATAAGTATTATGATGCATTTTAGTCACAAATCATGTAACTGCACGAGACAATATGTTATACTGCAGATGTGAGTTAACTACAACATGCAACATTTAATTTGAATCATTTTGCAGTTTAATATACAACAAATGCAGCAAATGTAACAGACGTCACAGCTGCAGCTTCACAACAGTTCCAGTTGTTGGAAAAACCCTCTTGTCAGTTTGTTTAATAAAAATTAAATACAAACGTAAAAGTCATTGACCGATTTATAACGTCACCTGCAAATTTTCATGGGGTGGGAATATTACTTTGAAAATCTAAAGTACGGCATGTTTGTATTTATTCCAGTTTAAATGAATTTAACAATCAGCTTCAGGGACGTAGTTCGTGTCCAGCGACAGGAGGATGATCCCTCGTCATGGGCGTCTCCTCAAGGTGTCAAAGTGCAGCTGGTGGGACCTGGGATCAGGGGACGAACTCCACGAACTCCATGAACTGTCCGTCGACCTCCAGGCTCAGGGAGGAGACCCGCAGCAGGAGCAACTCTCGATTGGAGCCATTTCGTTGGGAAAGACGTGATCGCTTTTGCGCATCATGTCGGCTTTAAGGCTTTCGGACACTGTCACTCACGCAAACGCACACACTCTCTCTCTCTCTCTCTCTCTCTCTCTCTCTCTCTCTCTCTCTCTCTCACACGATGAGGTGTAGTCTGAGGGGACCATATGTGACGGATTGGGAGGGACTCAGGGTTTATGGTATTTAGATGACAAATTCGCTGTAGATAACACTGTGTGTGCGTGTGTGTGTGTCAAAATCCCCACATTGCTGAAACTGGAGTGCGTCTGTTTGTGTGTTTGTTACATTCTGCATGTAACGGGTTGTGTGTGTGTGTGTGTGTGTACGTGTGTGTGTTTGTGTGTGTGTGTGTGTGTGTGTGTGTGTGTGTGTGTGTGTGTGTGTGTGTGTTCAGCAGGTTTAATCAGAGAAGGCCTTGTCCAGGATAAATTTGTGGCCCCCGGTCTCCTAATTCATCGTCGGCCTGCTGGCCTTGGGCCACTAATGAAACTCGCCAAGGTTAACCAGCTACAATCACCTACACACACGCACACACACTCACACACACACACACACACACTCACACACACACACACACACACACACACTTCCACCTGCACATCTTCGTCTCATCCTCTCTTCTTCCTCTTTTATTTATCTTATTCATTCGTGTAGTTTCCAAATATCATCAGCTATCAAAAGATAAAATCATGTCAGGTTCATTAAATTCACTTTCCTGAGCGAGAAAATTCTATGTGCAACAAAACACTTCTGTACATTTACTATTATCACTTTTTCTCCAGATATAAAATGTTTACATGTCACACAAAATCAATGATGTGTACATAAGGCAACATAAAACTCTCCATTGCCATGGTAACATCATGATGGTATTACTAGCAGCATCAGCACCTTCAGGCGCAGTACTCCACAGTACTACAGTACACTACAGTACTCCACAGTACTACAGTACTCCACAGTACTACAGTACACTACAGTACTCCACAGTACTCTACAGTACTACAGTACTTCACACTAGTTCGAATGCACCAAATGAACGTCCTCGTGGTTCCAACATTACATCGTCGGAGGGGAAGACTGCAGCTGCTTCCTCTTCTTCTTCTTCTGTTGTTTAATGCTGTCTCTACTTCCTGTGATGGGTCAAAAAGTCCAAACTATCCAACTATCGTCTCTGCAAACAACCGCATGAGGAGCTGGAGTCAATCCAATGGACAATGGACGAGAGGTGGGGGTGCGTCCTGAAGAGGGTTGATATGCAGAGAAACAAACATTCACACCTTCTGTTTTCATCACCGATGAATCTAACACCAGTCTGCATGTTGTTGGACCGTGTGAAGAAGCTGGAGTAGTTAGAAATAACCAACATGGGGAGAACATGCAAACTCTGAAAAGCCTGAAGGTCTGAACCAAACCAGGTCGTTGTTAGAGAGCTCCATAAAAATCAGTTAAACATCTGCGCTGCGTTTCAGGGAATAATTAACCGAGAAGTGTCAGATGACAGAACAATTACACAAGTGTAGCTAACGTTTTCCCTGGTGATGGCGCGAGGAAGAAAGTGGAGTTTCACCGACACCCAGCGATGAGTTTGACCTCCAGCGTTGGGTCGAGCTTCATGTGAGTCTTTTGTTTACAAGCCCTCACTTGTCTATAATCAGTCAGGCTGCATCAACCAGAACCGAAGAGCAGAGTCGAATCAATCGGCCTCACTTTGTCACATATGGAGGAGAAACGTGAACTAACGTGAAAATAAAAGCAAAGAGAAGAAGGAGGAGAACATCTGAGGAGGGAGACGAGGGGAGGATGAGGAGGAAGAGGAGGGATGGAAAGAGGGAAAGATGGAGAGTGTGTGAGAGAAAGTCCAGGATGAAGAGACAACACAAGGGGGAGAGCTGTGAGCGAGTGAGGGATAAAGACAGAAGGAGAGAGAGAAAGAAAGAGGGGACAGATTTCCCAAGGGGGTGATGAACGGGGGAGGGGGCAGCTAAACAAACACACACACAGACACACACACACACACACTGTACTGTTTAATTAGACTTCATTAGAAACTGTCAGATGAGACTAATCAGGTTGGTGTGTGTGTGTGTGTGTGTGTGTGTGTGTGTGTGTGAGATTTACTGGTGGGTCTCAGCTGAGTCTGTGGAGTGATCACAACCGCAATCAGAGCCCATAACACACACACACACACACACACACACACACACACACACAGAGAGAGAGGGACACACACACACGCTCATCTGGTCAACCAGTGTAATCTGTCATCCATTTACATGCTACAAGTTGTCAATTCAACAGGAGTGTGTGTCTGTGTGTGTGTGTGTGTGTTTGTGACCTTGTGTAAATGACAGCTCTGATACATATGACACACACACATCATCCTCGCTGTTAAACACTATCCCTCACCAGGACATATATATATATATATGTGTGTGTGTGTGTGTAAAAGAAGGCGGTGCAAAGAATAGCTTCATCATGAAAACACAACAAGACATATTTACAGACACACACACACACACACACACACACACACACACACACACACACAAACTGCTGTTCTTTTCTTTCTTTCTTTGATTGAGTGAAAAATCCATGTGCAGCTGATCAATACGTTTCTCACTGTAGATGATTTCTACAAAGATTCTTCTTCCCTCTATCTTTAGTTTTAAGTGCCAGTGTCAACGCAGCAAAAACACACACACGTGCATATTGTGGGATAAACACACACACACACACACATGTGCACACATTCATTTCTTGCTGACACACATGTAGTTTGGTCAGTTGTCTTGTCGGCCGCCTCAGATCTTCAGGCATCCAACAGAAGCAGAATGCCAGAGTGGACACACACACACACACACACACACACACACACGAATAGACTGACACACACCGTTTCACTTCTCACAGGTTAACACACATGAACACGGGCATGCACACAATCACACGCACACAATCACATGCACACAATCACACGCACACAATCACATGACACAATCACACGCACACAATCACATGCACACAATCACATGCACACAATCACACGCACACAATCACACGCACGAAGATGTGCAGTAGCAGACTGTTATTTTACGCACTGAGGCGACTGATCCTCGCCACACTCCAGAAGAAAGAGATCGATTCCCAAGACAGCTGCTGCACAGACAGGTGTGTGTGTGTGTGTGTGTGTGTGTGTGTGTGTGTGTGTGTGTGTGTGTGTGTGTGTTCCTCTTTCATTCACACTTGAAAGGAAAGAGTGGCGAGAGAACCTCACTACTCCTCTCTTCTTCTCTCCCTTTCAGTTTCATTCTCTCTCCAGGATTTTCTCTTTGTTTCCAGAAACACACATCGAGGCTTCGTCCTCACGTTTGTAGTATTAAAAATCATCGCGTTGCCATGGTTACACGTGGCCTCCACACTTCTCTGTTTAAAGAGAAGCCGGGATCCGACGGGTCAGACAGGGTTTGGACAAAAATGTTGAAGTGATGTTCGGGTTCACTCACGTTGACTGACTGGGTTTTGACACGCTTGTGATCTGGGAAAACACGGGGCTCAGGTCGGGTTCGGACTCGAAGACAGAATCCCTGTCCTCCACAGTCTGGTTGACATGGACAGAGACACTCTTCTGGACAATGCTCAATCCGTAGTCCATTATACAAGTTAGTGCTTAACAATAAAACTGATGATGCAAGTAATACAAATCCAATGCAGGGACACAGACTGATTTGTTTCTTTGGTCTTTAAGCAGGACCTTGAAGTAACCCCCCAACACACACACACACACACACACACACACACACACACTCCCTTTCACCTTGACTTGTGTATTCAGTTGCAGTTTTTTACTGCCTGTAAAAGCAGCTTGAGGACCACTGTCAACTTTGACCCGGCTACAGGACAGGAATAGAGATGCCGTCCAGGGGCTGCACACACACACACACACACACACACACACACAGACACACACACACACACACACACACACACCCTGTTGTCTTCATGTGTGTGTTCATGTGTTTGCTCATTACTCGTGAGTGTATCAATCTTAGTCCAACAACTATTTGATGAAGAGAAAATCAAAAGGCCAAAAATTTAGATGATGATAAAATAAGTTGTTTAAGTGAAGATACATCTTCCAGTGTTTCCAGTTCGAGATGTTTGAATTCCAGTTGGTTTAACGAGATGTTTTATTCACTGACAAACTGATTCAATACACAAGTGACTGAGTAATCAATGAAAACTAAACTCTGTGGACCAAACGATGGTCTTTAAAGAACAGCCGTATAAATCTCTGATATCCTAACATGGTGGTGGATACGTGTGTGTGTGTGTGTGTGTGTGTGTGTGTGTGTGTGTGTGTGTTGGTCGGACGTGCGTGTGTGAAGTGAAGGTGCTTTGGTGCTAAGCAGGGAACAGAAGAGTGTGAAAGCCGATCTGCATTGTGGCCGATCCAGAGAGAGAGAGAGAGAAGAGAGAGAGAGAGAGAAGAGAGAGAGAGAGAGAGAGAGAGAGAGAGAGAGAGAGAGAGAGGGGAGAGAGAGAGAGAGAGAGAGAGAGAGAGAGAGAGAGAGAGAGAGAGGAGAGAGAGAGAGAGAGAGAGAGAGAATAGAAAATCGACAGCAGCAGCGAAGCTTTCACTGCCAACGTGGTGTGTGTGTGTGTGTGTGTGTGTGTGTGTGTGTGTGTGTGTGTGTGTGTGAGGTAAAAGAGCAGCTATAAAAAGACTAGAGTTACTGAACACAAGGTGGGGGTGAAAAAAAAGAAGAAAGAACAACAATAGCTGATACTTACACACACACACACACACACACACACACACACACACACAGACACACACAGACACACTGGGACGCACTTTGACCCCTCAGCTGCCGTCATGCTTGCTTTGGGCTTCGTGCCGCGCAACAGGTGAGCTCGGTAACAGACGGCCGCCTGAGATAGCCGGGACGCCTCGCATTTCACACACACACTGACCCACCAACACACACACACACACACCGACAAAGAGGGTTAAAAGCATTCATACGTACATGCATACGCCGCGCCACGGCTCGGGGTCAGGGCCAGGTCGGGGCCGAAACAAACACACACACACACACACACACCACTCCTTGCATTCCTACATATGTCAGTTGTGTAATTAAAAGGCTCGCACCTCTTTGTCACTCTCACTGTGACACACACACACTGAGCCACCACGGCCCAGAGGGAACAAAGAACACGCATGGAACCGATAAACACTTCACATACGTGGCACACGTGGAGAAATCCAGGAGGTTTGAGGATCTCGCTCTTGATTTACTGACAGAAACATATCTGCGTTGTGCGTTGAACGTCACTGAGAACAGCCTTTCTAGTTATGATGTGTTTCTTGATCGTGGCTTCATCAGCATTTCTACGTTTTAGTGTCAAAACACATCATTGTGACTTTTGTTAAAAACATCTTTGCAGGCTGCGGATGAACCCTTTTCTGAATCCACACTCGGAACTGTTTTAACGTGATTTCCAGTTTCTCTTCACCTTCACTGCCCCTGAAACAACGTACGGGATGTTATTCTACCTGAAAGTCTCACCCACGCACAACGTCATCTTCCTGCTGCTGCTGACGCCAGGTCGGATGTTGTTAAACGTTCGATAGCTGAAGAGAAGCGCTGTTGTTTGAGGACGTGATTTATGGCTATAAGCTCGATGTTTGAACATGTTGCTTAAAGATTGAGTCAGAAAATTTGATGGTCGTTCATTCCACACACACACACACACACACACACACACACACACACTCAGCAGGCAGTTGGCACCGCTCCAGTGAATACTACAGCGTCGTGTAATGAACAAATGACTGATAACGTTATAGAGGAAAAGCTGCTGGCACACTACCAAATGGAGAGTGCATGTGTGTGTGTGTGTGTGTGTGTGAATGTGTAACACAAAGGTCACTCAGGGTTTACTCGCTTGTTTCATGTATGAAAGGAGTTTGAAGTGAAGGTAAAGACACAAATTAAATTAACAAAAGTTAAAATGCAAAATGAAATGGAAGCGTTCGACGACACAGATTCACGACACAGTTTGTCAGGTTCTGTCTCTGATGGGAGGAAAGTCACTGTTGGGAAATCTGACCTGATGTTGCGGTTGAGTGTCAAGTCTCCAAACACAAAGTCAAGATGAAGGTTGTTTAGGTCAATTTTAACAAACTGGGTCCAGAATCTGATTATTCTCATCAACTGTGGAGACATTTGACTCAACACATTAAAAGTTGAGATCTGACAACGTCAAAGTAAAAGGCCAGACGGGCAGTTTCCTTCCTTTTGACCTCCAGTGGTCCACGGTGGCTTTTAGACAATAACAGGAAAGTTAGGAAAGTAGTTTTTGTTTCACATGTGAAGCAGCAGCAGGAGATTGTGCGGGTCAGACTCGTTCAAAACATCGGGAACATTCCTGAAACATTCAGGCGAGGGGTGGCACCTTGGTAAAGACCCTTATTACAAAAACCTCCTCTTTTTCTTTTGAGATATTTCTGTTCTTCCAGTTTCACGTGTTAGAAACCTCGTCAACACGTCCACTCGCTCACTGGGAATTTTCTATGGACTCACTCCGACATCTGGAAGTAAAAGTTCCAGAAGACGTCTGGGGAAACTGACTCGGACGTTTGCGTTCCCACAAATGTAAATTTCTTGTTTTTCCAATGTGGTGATTAATTTTGCGATTTTGTTTCAACAACAAAAGCTACTGAACAAAATTAAAAATGTCATTTCCCTCGGCTCTCTCATCAGGACTTTTCCACCGCTGAACTTGGACCTCAGGAAACCGACTCTCAGTAAGATGCCACATCAGTGGGCTGTTCAAATGGACTCTTCTAGTAAACATAATAAACACAACTGGGCTCGAAGGCCCCGTCAGGTCTGCTTACGTTAAGTGCTGCAGCTGCAAGGTCGTGAATCACCAGTTACTTTCAGGGACCTCGAGGAAAAAGACTTGACACATCAGGAGAAAAGACCAAAAGAAACCTCACTCTCTTATGTGACGTTCATGACACGGTGTGTAGAAACCTGATTTTAAGATTCACTGACGGCAGAAACTCAAAAGGCTCAAACCGGCAGAACAGAAACCTTTTTACTTCAAATATCCAGAAGAATCTCGAGTCTCCGACAGCGAGACACCAAACCTGACGTGTGACAGCCGAGGGAAATATTTGATTTTCTTCCCGTCTCCCCTCAGGTTGGTGTGTAAACGCGGGGCGAGGCCGCGCAGGTCTGAGCTCATTACTGCTGATAAATAACAGGGTAATAAAGCCGAGATGGGGGGAGTGATAGAGAAACACAAACACCCAGTGACAGAGTGGAGTTTAAATATGGAGCCAGACACTGTGTCTCCACACAGCTCCGTCATTTCTACTGTGTGTGTCACTGTTCACTTCCTGTGTGCACGTGGGGTTGGGGTCAGGGTGTGTCTGTGTGTGTTCTCACTCAATCTGTGTGTGTTCCTGCATGTGTATGTGTGTGTGTGTGTGTGTGTGTGTGCAAAAGTCAATTAGAATCAATTTGTTCCCTCACTGCTGTCCCCCCTGCTCATCTTCACCACGACTCCATCCATGTGTGTGTGTGTGTCTGTCACCTTGTTACCTTGTTATTGCAGTGCTCCCTTTGGTGGTGGTGTGTGGGTCACTTTGGTCCGAGTGTGTGTGTGGCGAGTGTTTGTGCTCATGGGGGGGGGGGGCCGTTAGCAAGTCAGATCCTCGGCACCCGAGGGTCCAAGCGACCTCGCCGCTGTCTCTGCTCACGGGGGGGAGAAGACGTGTGTTAGGAACTTGTCCTCGTTGACGTTTCTAACGCACAAACTGACGCAAAACTTAAAGACAAAGACGTCAACTTTAGAAAGACAATCTCCTGCTGCTTCTTCATGAGAAACACAAACTCGTGAATCTTGTTATTATCTATATCAGGTCTGTTTTGGAGTCTGTGCTGAACGTGGAGGAATCGGACCCGATGAAGAATTTTATTGTGCCTTCGATATTTCTTCTGCTTGTTTCTTCTCACAGGTTAAAGGGCACAGGTTGCCAGGTTTGCTCAACAGGGGAAGAATACTTTATGAGACTGAAACCATGTTTGTGTTGTTTGTTCCGTTGTGTGCGTATGAAGTTAAGTGTGTGTGTGTGTGTGTGTGTAGGTAAGTGTGTGCATCCATATGTGTGTTTGGTGGCTCACGATGACCTGGTGACATATTTTATCAGGGTGTTGCAGGACCAGCCCTTGGCCTCCATACTTTCTATTTCACAAACGTGTGTGTGTGTGTGTGTGTGTGTGTGTGTGTTGTGTGTGTGTGTGTGTCTAAACAGTGCTCACCTTGTCCCAAGCCCATAAAGCTGGTGTGTTTTATCAGTGATTGATTGCTTGGGCCTCAACTGAGGCATTAGCAGCTTCCACATCTCCAGGACATGTGTGTTTGTGTGTGGTTGTGTGTGTGTTTGTGTGTGGTTGTGTGTGTATGTGTGTGTGTGTGTGTGTGTGTGGTTTGGTTAGTAGCGTGACACTTCTCTTGTGTTGTGTGTGTTACCTATACTGATAGTCCAGTCATGTGTGTGTCACATGGCAAATTGTGTGTCTGTGTTTGTGTGTCTGTATCTGTTGTGCATCCACCAGTTTGTGTGCTGGCATGTATGTGCATGTTAGTGTGTGAGCGTGTGTGTGTGTGTGTGTGTGATGCTGGTTAATGATTGCAGGTTTGGTGCACATGACGCTTCCTGTGGGTTTGAATCCAGTGTTGATAGAAAGAGTTGGGGTTGTATCAGGACACACAAAGACACACACTCACACAAAGACACACACACGTTCAGCTGTTTGAAGTGCACAACAGTTTGTAAAGTGTTTTTGTTCCGTTTCTCTCGACTGTGTTGAGCAGCGTTCGCGATTTAAACCTCGAACATCGCTGAGCCTCCGAACTCAGGTCACAAAAGATCACAACCAATAAAACGCTGTCAATGTGTCTCGGCCTCATAAAGGTCACAAATATAGTTTATTTTTTAAATCTAAATCACTTTCCAGAATATATCACTGTAGTTTTAATGGTTTCTGAACAACAAATGTAGTTCTGCAGCTCAGATGATTAGTTACATGAGGCTTTGGGTAAAAATACATCTGAACTCTTTTCTAGATTCTTTGTAAATCGTCAACAAATCAAATGTCCAAACATCTCTGGACTTTATCTAGAAATGTTGGATTTTTTCTGGGTTTAAAAAGTGATTTGACTTTCTCACTGGATACGAGACGTCACGACTTCGACCAAGTAGCAATATGTTAACAAGTGTTTAATCTGGACCTGGATCTAAAGGTGCACGTGTAATTGGTGCCTGTGCTACACGAGCAAATCTCATAAAATAGTAATGTTTGTGAGTCTGGAGCCAGTTTCACACACTTGTTTGTCTTAGGAGGACTGCTCTCTGGACAATCACACACACACACACACACACACACTGTATCCTCTTCGTCTTCTATTTGATTTCTCCTCCTCCTCCTCCTCTTCCTTTCTCTCTCTCTCTCTGTTGTAACGACATCAGTCTTGTTTCCCTCTGTGTGCCTCTGATCACGTGAGCGACTAGTTTCACTAAATATTAACCAGGCAGGAGACAGGCGGTCCACTGTGTGTCAGTGTGTCCAGCTCGGCAATTATTCACCTCCGCGACAGTCAGCGTGTCGCAAGAGCTGCACTTCTTCCTCCGTCACTGGGGGAAATGAGACATACCTGGACACCTGAATGTGTGTGTGTGTGTGTCACTCTTGCTTTGTGCGCTTGTGTTTGTGTTTTGCATGTATCTCTTTCACGTGGACTATCGTGAGATACATCCTGTGGCCGTGCTGTGTGTAAGTGTGCATGCCAGGAGGGTAATTACAGGCTCAGTGCAAGGCCCGGACAAATTACAGAGGATCACACACACACACACACACACACACACACACACACACACACACACACTCCCTGCCGGTTACTACCTCTCTCTTTCTCTCTCCACCCTTTTAACCTCTAGCGTTGCTTAACACTAAGAGCTCGTCAGATCAGACCATAACAAAATACAACCGTCACACGCACAGACGCAGAGACGCAGAGACGCAGAGACACAAGCCCCGCCCCTCTGGTTAGGAAACACGGCCACAGAAAATATCTCAATATATCTAAAACCCATTTAGTCTCGTGATGACTCATTAAATATCATTATCTGAAGACAACAGTGAAAATCAGTCAGAAACGCTTGTTTGAGCCTGAGTTCAGGTTTATAACGAGATGAAACTGGATTTGTGTGCAAAGTCTCTTTCTGTAAAACGTTACGACCACTTTCACATAATCGTGAGCACATCAGTCCGTCTTCAGCCCACTTCATGCTTCTGCGTCGAAGCCGCGCTGTAGGTGCGCATGCAGCCTTCGCCCGGGGCCGAGCATTCATCGTGGTGCGTAGGTGTGTGTGAGTCGTGCTGCAACTAACTTCTCAGGTATCTAAGAAAAGTCGTCTCCCAACTTTAAAACACTAAATGTGAAATCAACTTCTTAATGAACTTTCATCGGAATCAAACCCGACCGACGTGCCATCACCCGGGACTCCACGGTAACTAAGAGGTGATTTGTTGTTTTTAAAGTGAGAGAGTGTGAAGCGTCGCCTCTATCTGTGCTCATCACAGGTCAGAGGTCAGATAAGGACTGTCTGCTGGGAAATGGAGTGGGGAAAGAGGAGGTGGGGGGGGTCACCTGATGACAAGACAGGAGGAAGAGGAAGTAGTTAGTGTTAGCATGCTACTGGTGTTGATAGGCTCCTCAGGAAGGTGTCTGATAAGTGAGGCTGCGAGTTACTGAGTAACTAAAACTCTGTTGGGTAACTAATATTGACGGGGGGGGATTCTCTTTGGGGCTCCTCACTTTGAGCGTCTGTGGAACCAGGACTTCACTTTGAATGAAGCTTTTACATAAATGTCCTAAAGTCTATGATCCGAGCTCTATCTTCATAGACAGATAGATGGAGTTAAGGTAAATATTGTAGCTGCTATACTAACTGAGCTTAAAAATGAAAAAATAAACAATAAAGTTATTTCTTTACCAACACATTGTTAAACAGGTTTAAGACGTTTTCAGACCATGAACTCCTTGGGTCCAGACTTTCTCTGGAGTTTCTCGTTCACGTACGACGAGCAAGTCTCTGGTCGGACGTCAGAAGAAAGAGTCAGGACGTAACATTAATCACTGAAATGTCCTCGTCTTTTCAAGATGACGTCTTCAGTGGCGTCTTCTACGTGTACGGCTCGACTTTCTCGTCCAGAGATATTTGTTCTCCTCCAGTTATGCGCACGTTGCATGTTAGAAACGTTGCATGAACGACGTTTAGAACAGTCACAGAAGCTACCGACGAAGACGACAAGCCTTCTTCACCTTCGTGGCGCTAATCTTAGCATCGCAGGAAAGGCTAGAAAATGAGTGCGCCCACTTTCGCTTCATGCGGTCGGAGCCGAGCGACAAATACCCGTGACCACGGCAGATTCATTTGATTCAACGGCAGATCCTTTATTCGTCCCACGCTGGGGCAATTTGCAGGTCCTGCACTTCTTCACCTTTTCACCTCCTCTCAGCCGAGTCGTGCTGCAGTCGCCCTGATTGATTTTCTCACGAAGAGCACCAAACATCATCGTCATGCATCGTCTTCAGCTGTCAACAATCAGCCTGACTCCAGCTGTTCTCTGAACCTCCACCACAGGAAGCATCTTCTATCTCTTTTTGAGTATTAGCAAATATTCACGCCGGATTGGTTCCTGTTTAAACGTGAGGTCATGTGAGGGTCCAGGAACAACAGCCTGAGCAGTTTGGTGTTTGCCCATGTGACAGATAACAAACACCCCCCCCACCCCCACCCCCCCGCTCACTTGGGGCTGTTTTTTGGGGATTTAAATATGTTTTATACGTCTTAAACTGTCAAACTTTTCAACTAAACTATTTTACAAAATCTAAGGTCATAACATCACTGTAACTATTCTATTTATTGATTTCATGTCCTTAACCTCTTTTAATCTCTCTAGCTCTTTTAATATGTTCTATTTAATCTCTTTTCTTTAGCTTGTCAATAGTTTTAAACTCTACTTTCTCATCTTGAATAGATTTCTTTTCATTTCGTCGTTTTAATTTCCCTGCTCAGCTCCTTGAATCTGCCTCTGTGTATGAAATGTGTGGTTTCTGGCACCATGTCGAAGCCAAAATCAGTAAAAGTACATCTGATTTTATACAAACAAAGATTTAAACGGCTGCTCTCTGCTTTTTTAGAACTGACAAATGACTTTTTTGAAGAAAAAGAGCTGAAAAAAACTGGTGAAACAAGAAAAGTTCAAACTGAACGAAGTCAGATCTGAATCCTCGTTCTCGTCTCTCCTCCTCCGATGTTCTGAGAGTCTGTAAAACATGTCGCTCTTTGAAGGTATGTGCTAATAGGAGCTATTACCCTCACTCTTCTCCCTCCCCGCCCTTTTACTCTAGAGCACTCTCTTCCCTCCCTCCCTCCCCCCCCACCTCCCTGTGCTCTCTCCCTCTCGTCTCTGCTCCCCTCCGTCCTCCTCGGTGCCTCTAATTAGCAGTGTGTTAACCTCAGTGAAAAGCGGCCAGGAATGCCCCGACAAGCTCGTAAAAATCACGTGAAATTACCAGAGACACCGACAAACAGGTTTGAGCAGCAGGACAACGACGACTGGATGGACGGACGGAGGACAAGAGAGGACTTCTGAGGGGGTGTCGAGCATTAATGGAAAACTGAAGAAGAAACAAAAAGAGATTTAACCAACGACAGAAAATTCACACCGTGTTCTAGTATGTTTATGTTATTTCACATTAATTGTAGTGACTTTGGGAAACGAACTAAGTGTCGCAGAGATGTCGGACCTGGTTTATTTTGTCCGTCGCTACCGAAAAGCTTCGCTGAGACAAAACTGCAAAAAACTTATTTTAAATTATACGTGACATCAACTTTATAAATCACCATGATCCATAAAGGATAAATACTTTTTTTAAACACCCAAACAATCCTAATAATATTGAGGTAATATAATTAATTCCTTTAGTGAAAACATTTGTGACTTTTACATTAATCATCCAGTAAATTAAAAGAAAAATTAATTTAAAGGCACAAAGATGGAGAAAGAAACTGGGACTGAAGTGTTTCAAATATAATAAGTAGGATAATTAAATATTCATGAATTGAAGAATCAAATAACCTCATAATATCCTTATTCAAGTTGACTTTGTTTATTCATTGATTTGTGTTTTCTGTGAAAGTGTTTGTCGTTATATTCCACTCCATAAACTTTGCAGCTGGTTGGATCCAGGAATTCAGTTTTCACTTTCTTTACATGATGAAATACAGGATGTTTTTCTGCAGTTTGGTGAATTTCTCAGGAAATAATGCAGAGATGTTTATCAATTCTTCTAAACCCTCATCACCTCCTCATCCCTCCCTCACTCCTCCCTTTCTTCATCCCTCCCTCATCTTTGATGTGTCCCACCCTCGTCTCCCTCACTCCTTCAACGTAGCCACAATGGCTGCTTCATGCGGCGGGAGGGGAGTCACAAAAAAGGAAGAGAGGAAGAGGATATTAAAGAGATGAAGGAAGGGGGGCGTTGAGAGAGGGATGGGGACGAAGGAGGGTGGAGGAAAAAGAGGACAGGGAGCTGTGGAGGAGAGGCAAAGGTGAAGAAGTAGAGACGGAGGTAAAGAGGGAGGAGGAGGAGGAGGAGGAGGGAAGAGGGATGGCGTGGAGGAAGGGTAGATGGGGTCAGAGCTGACATTGGGTGGGGGGTTGATGTGGGGTCAACATGATGAAGCAGTAATGGAAGTGTGTGTGTGTGTGTGTGGTATCAGAAGATGCATGGCAGGAGGGACGGAGGCAGATTACAGCGGAAGGTGGAGAGGTAATGGTGTGTGTGTGTGTGTGTGTGTGTCTGTGTGTGTGTGTGTCTGTGTGTGTGTGTGTGTGTCTGTGTCAAAGGTTTAAAGGTTAAATATGACTCTGCACTAGTTTCTACCACTGGTTTGTGTGTTTGGACTGAAAATGATGTGTCGATATATTTTCACATCGTTAATGTTTGTTGTCCGGATCCCTTTTGTATTTAGTAAAATGTTTGCGTGACCTATTATGTGTTTTACTATAATCACTAAACGAGAACATATGGGAATTCTGCAAATCATCAATCACCAGATTACATGAGAACGTTCAGCTTTTAGTTTTTTAAAACTTTTGTTTTTCAGAGACTCACTCCCACGATCACAAGCCTGAAAATACTTAAAGGCCCCAACTCCTCCTAAAGCTGAACTATTGCCCCAAAACATAAATGAAATGATCAAAAAGCCTAAACGCTCCCTTTGAGGTGTCCAGTCAAGTGATAGTGTTGAATCAACGAAATGATAAATTCATCTGTTGAGGTTCTAATTTAGCATAAATGCAAAGTTTTACAGCGTCTCTACCCGACTTCACTTCACATCTACTGAAACTAAAAGATTAACATGTTAACTGGCATGAATAGAAATGTTAGTTTCAGCTCTAAACATGAAGGTTCAGGAAAATCTTCATAATTTAAACATTATAAATGGTTGTATTTGAAATCTGTGTTAAACACACTCATGTTCCCCTACATGCAGTTTCTTATACACATGAGTCCGTTCTGTGATCTGTAAACATGTGAGTGTTTGTGTCTGGAGACTGAGGGAAGGAGCGGTGACCTCTGATTGGCCGGAGCGACTTTAGGACGAGGTGAAAGGTCATTCAGGGGTCGAAGAGAAAGAGAGGGGGACATATCAACACCTTGTCCAATATCGACCCTGCTGTGTGTGCGTGTGTGTGCACGTGCATGTGTGTGTGTGTGTCTGAGTGTGATTGATCCGACCAACCCGGTGGCCGTAGCTATAGATCCAACAGACCGGAGATGGGTGTGTGTGCGTGTACAGGTTTGTGTGTGTGTGTGTGTGTGTGTGTTTGGGGAGGGGCTGAGGGAGGAGAGGCGATCCGTCTCCCGTGGCGACAGTCCGGACCGTGGACCCTTCCGTTTCCTCTAAATATTTACAGAGCGGTGGCCAATCACAGCCAAGCAGACACTGGCCACCGGCCATGACATGAAGGAGTGTGTCCAGTGTGTATCTTTGTGTGTGTCTGAGTGTGTGTGTGTGTGTGAGTGCGTGTGTGTCACGCCTCACACTCTCGCTGTGTTGCTCAAGTCTGGAGTCAAAAATTTCACTTCACATGTTTTTACAATGAATATCTGACATTCACACACACGCTGTGTTTCTCAAACACACAAAAGACAAACACACAAATACAAACACACACAAACACGTTGTAAAAAGTTCCCTCAAACTTACAACTGCACACATTCACTCTCTTTCTCGTTAAACACACTTAAAATGTCATCCAAACATATTCCTCTCTCTTCCTGTCTTTCTTTCCCTCTCTCTCTCTCTTGCACAGACACGTCTGCTCTGTGTGTGTGTGTGTGTGTGTGTGTGCACGTGCAGTGAAAGTGCTCTGCCTGCCTGTTTGAGCGAACAGTAAATGAATAAAATGTGTTTGAGCCTCTGAGAGGAAGTGGTTTCCAGACCGCCTCAGCATGTTGGAAACAGCTGTTTGTGCACACATGTAATTGTGTGTGTGGGCGTGTGTGTGTGTGTGTAGGTGTGTGTGTGTGTGTGTGTGCACATGTGATTTAGCTCCGTCCTGAGCAGCATGTTTTCATCCTGTGTATGTTTGCATCAATCTGTGTATCTCTTGATGTGTGTTTCTACACGTGTGCACGTCTGTTTGTCCCTGTATCCAGTGTCTGTGTGTGTGTGTCTGTGTGTGTCTGTGTGCGTGCACGCTCTGCTGTGGGGGGGGTCTGTTGACCACTTGAGAGGAAACCACAGGCCAGACAGAGCTGTGTGTCATCAGGCCGACTGCCATGGAGCCGAACATCCAGCTCCAGCCTGAAAACACGAGGAGCCGAGATAAACACGAGAGAAACTGTGAGCGACGAGCGGACGAGTGATCAGTGTCGGCTTCTAGTTCCTCCATCCCTCCTTCACTTGTTTCTAGTTCCTCCATCCCTCCTTCACTAGCTTCTAGTTCCTCCATCCCCCTTACTGCTTCTTCCTCCTCCTCCTTCACTATTCTAGTTCTCCCCCTCTTCTCCATCCTCCTTCACTAGCTTCTAGTTCTCCACCATCCTCCTTCACTTGTTTCTAGTTCCTCCATCCCTCCTTCACTAGCTTCTAGTTCCTCCATCCCTCCTTCACTAGCTTCTAGTTCCTCCATCCCTCCTTCACTAGCTTCTAGTTCCTCCATCCCTCCTTCACTAGCTTCTAGTTCCTCCATCCCTCCTTCACTAGCTTCTAGTTCCTCCATCCCTCCTTCACTAGCTTCTAGTTCCTCCATCCCTCCTTCACTAGCTTCTAGTTCCTCCATCCTCCTTCACTTGTTTCTAGTTCTCCATCCTCCTTCACTAGCTGTCCATCCTCCTACAGCTTCTAGTTCCTCCATCCTCCTTCACTTGTTTCTAGTTCCTCCATCCTCCTTCACTAGCTTCTAGTTCCTCCATCCTCCTTCACTAGCTTCTAGTTCCTCCATCCTCCTTCACTAGCTTCTAGTTCCTCCATCCTCCTTCACTAGCTTCTAGTTCCTCCATCCTCCTTCACTAGCTTCTAGTTCCTCCATCCCTCCTTCACTAGCTTCTAGTTCCTCCATCCCTCCTTCACTTGCTTCTAGTTCCTCCATCCCTCCTTCACTAGCTTCTAGTTCCTCCATCCCTCCTTCACTAGCTTCTAGTTCCTCCATCCCTCCTTCACTAGCTTCTAGTTCCTCCATCCCTCCTTCACTAGCTTCTAGTTCCTCCATCCCTCCTTCACTAGCTTCTAGTTCCTCCATCCCTCCTTCACTAGCTTCTAGTTCCTCCATCCCTCCTTCACTTGTTTGTCCTCCCTTCTAGTTCCTCCATCCTCCTTCACTAGCTTCTAGTTCCTCCATCCCTCCTTCACTAGCTTCTAGTTCCTCCATACCTCCTTCACTTGCTTCTAGTTCCTCCATCCTCCTTCACTAGCTTCTAGTTCCTCCATCCCTCCTTCACTAGCTTCTAGTTCCTCCATCCTCCTTCACTTGTTTCTAGTTCCTCCATACCTCCTCCACTTGCTTCTAGTTCCTCCATCCTCCTTCACTAGCTTCTAGTTCCTCCATCCCTCCTTCACTTGTTTCTAGTTCCTCCATCCCTCCTTCACTTGTTTCTAGTTCCTCCATCCCTCCTTCACTAGCTTCTAGTTCCTCCATCCCTCCTTCACTAGCTTCTAGTTCCTCCATCCCTCCTTCACTTGCTTCTAGTTCCTCCATCCCTCCTTCACTTGTTTCTAGTTCCTCCATCCCTCCTTCACTAGCTTCTAGTTCCTCCATCCCTCCTTCACTTGTTTCTAGTTCCTCCATCCCTCCTTCACTAGCTTCTGGTTCCTCCATCCCTCCTTCACTAGCTTCTAGTTCCTCCATCCCTCCTTCACTAGCTTCTAGTTCCTCCATCCCTCCTTCACTAGCTTCTAGTTCCTCCATCCCTCTTTCACTTGTTTCTAGTTCCTTCATCCCTCTTTCACTTGTTTCTAGTTCCTCCATCCCTCCTTCACTAGCTTCTAGTTCCTCCATCCCTCCTTCACTAGCTTCTAGTTCCTCCATCCCTCTTCACTTGTTTCTAGTTCCTTCATCCTCTTCACTTGTTTCTAGTTCCTCCATCCCTCCTTCACTAGCTTCTAGTTCCTCCATCCCTCCTTCACTTGCTTCTAGTTCCTCCATCCCTCCTTCACTTGTTTCTAGTTCCTCCATCCCTCCTTCACTAGCTTCTAGTTCCTCCATCCCTCCTTCACTTGTTTCTAGTTCCTCCATCCCTCCTTCACTTGTTTCTAGTTCCTCCATCCCTCCTTCACTTGTTTCTAGTTCCTCCATCCCTCCTTCACTTGTTTCTAGTTCCTAATCCCTCCTTCACTTGTTTCTAGTTCCTCATCCTTCACCAGTTCCTTCATCCTTCACTTGTTTCTAGTTCCTTCATCCCTCCTTCACTTGTTTCTAGTTCCTTCATCCCTCCTTCACTTGTTTCTAGTTCCTCCATCCTCCTTCACTAGCTTCTAGTTCCTCCATCCCTCCTTCACTAGCTTCTAGTTCCTCCATCCCTCCTTCACTTGCTTCTAGTTCCTCCATCCCTCCTTCACTTGTTTCTAGTTCCTCCATCCCTCCTCCACTTGCTTCTAGTTCCTCCATCCCTCCTTCACTTGTTTCTAGTTCCTCCATCCCTCCTTCACTTGCTTCTAGTTCCTTCATCCCTCCTTCACTTGTTTCTAGTTCCTCCATCCCTCCTTCACTAGCTTCTAGTTCCTCCATCCCTCCTTCACTTGCTTCTAGTTCCTCCATCCCTCCTCCACTAGCTTCTAGTTCCTCCATCCTCCTTCACTAGCTTCTAGTTCCTCCATCCCTCCTTCACTTGCTTCTAGTTCCTCCATCCCTCCTTCACTTGCTTCTAGTTCCTCCATCCCTCCTCCACTTGCTTCTAGTTCCTCCATCCCTCCTTCACTTGTTTCTAGTTCCTCCATCCCTCCTTCACTAGCTTCTAGTTCCTCCATACCTCCTTCACTTGCTTCTAGTTCCTCCATCCCTCCTTCACTTGTTTCTAGTTCCTCCATCCCTCCTTCACTTGTTTCTAGTTCCTCCATCCCTCCTTCACTTGTTTCTAGTTCCTCCATCCCTCCTTCACTTGTTTCTAGTTCCTCCATCCATCCTCCTTCACTTGTTTCTTCTGTTCCGTCTTTACAGTGAGTCCCTGTTAGGAAAAACTCAAGGAAGAAAGTATAAAGGAGGAATTGTCTATTTTGTCTGAAAATACATTTTGAGAAGTTTGTAAAATTCTCAACAACAAAAACAAACATCTGAGAAAAAGGGTTTTTGTTGTTTGGTGGAATAAACTAGAATTTAGAAAGCGTTCTCATCCTGATTAGACTTCACTTTTATTTGAAGTAATAAATCACAGGATTGTTGGGTCAGTGGTGTGTAACGAGCCTCTCTGTTGAAACTGCCTCAGAATCACACATTAACTCAGAGAAAATGTCTAGAAAATTAGGTCCAGACGTTTTCTGGACCTCATCAACACGCCCACTGTGAATTTTCCTGCTGTTTTCTCACATGGACTCAGGAACATGTCCAGTGCATGTGTGAAAACTGCTCTGGAGATACTGGGTGGTGGGTTTTGCAAGAATAACACAAGTCACATGATTATTTTGACATTTAGGTTGGAGCAGCGTGAAGAAGAACGTGGATCAGCTCAGTTGTGCTGACGTCACAGATGTGAATATGAGGAACTTGACAGCGAGGAAACCTGGAAGTAACAGACACAGACGAGATTAAAATAGAAAAGAAAATTCCCAGGGTTGAATAAAGACATGAGCGTGGGGGCAGACGTCTTCCGTGTTATTCTCATAAATAAACATGCATGTAATTTGTCACAGAAACAACCAAACAAAGAATAACACATTTGCTGCAACAGCCATTTATTACACTTTGTATATTTATATTGTGTGAGTGATTATTCTTGGTTATGGTTAAGTTCTGGTTGAGTTCGGTGAAGATTAATTGAATTTTCAACTGATATTGTTAATAATCATTAAACCTTTCATCCAAAAACTATTGAAAAGACATAAAACACCTCAACTTCCGCTGCCTCTGTAGTTTTAAAATGATTCAACGAATGAAAAAATAGTCCTCAACAAATGTTCTGTTTCCTGCTGTTTGACTGATGTTCATTGAAACAGATCAATACTGCCGTGCTTTTATTTGACATCCATCATTTTATTTTATTTGATTGACTATTGATAACTTCAACGAGCGGCTGTTTTCCTCCATTTGATCCACGCTCCTCCTCTTCATCCTCCTCCTACTCTTCTTCCTCCTCTTCCCCTCTCTGTTCTCTTCTTCAAACTGTGTGGCTTCTACTTCCGTTGTGCCCATGAGCTGAATCTTCTGATCTTTACACGAAACAGATCAGGCTCTCCGTCTCACACACACACACACACACACACGGGCTGAGCGTGGACACACACTCGTTCACCTCATCAAAGTGGTGGAAGTGTGTGTGGGACGATGGATTTGATGGAAAGGTTGGGGTGGGGTGGGGGTGCTCGGAAGTGCTTTAGTGTACGTTTGTCGGGGGTGCCGTGCACACATGGCTGCATGGACACACACACACACACACACACACAGCTGGGAATTATCAGTGTTTACTCTCTCTTGTCTGACTGTACTTAAACTTTACCTCCTCTCTCTCCACTCTCTCTGTCCACACACACACTCACACACACGCACACGCACACACACACACACACTTACAGCCTTTATCTGAGCATGGAGCTGTGAATGCATGAGTGTGTGTATGTGTGTGTGTGTGTACTTAGTTTGGCAGATTGCCAGGGAAATCGGGCTGAAGCCAAACAAAAGCAGCCACGCGCCACAGCCGACTCTATGTGTGTGTGTGTGTCTGTGTGTGTATCAGTGTTATTTTCATTTTTTTAGGGCAAAACGAGAAGAAAACTAAATTAAAAACAACCATCGGATGAAATGAGGAACGTCACTTCCCTCTGATGAATGCCTCGGAAAAGTTATGAGTCTGACATCTGACGTTTCCTGTTCTTGGAATCAACAGAAGTTTACCTAATGTATCATGGTTTGTTAAACTGAATCATGTGGGAAAGACTTGGTGGAAACTATTTGGGGAAAGAGGTTTCAACACTTGGCAGGTGATGGGACGAGCCGACTGTTTATCAATGTCATCTTGGTTGATGAAGAAATGGTTTTCAGTCGTCAGCCTTCTTCTGGACGATCAGAATCTGGAGTGACGCGGAACGTCTCCAGTCTTTATTCGGTCACACTGTAGGAAATGACTCATTTGAGGCTTAATGATGGGGTTTGCTTTGTGTTGATCGAGGAGCAGCCACGTGGGTCATCGAGTATAAACCTGCACGACTCTCTGCAGCTTCCCCCGTCGACCTTTTCACAGATCTGTGCTCCTTCTGTTCGTCGCTGCCTCGGAAACCTAAATATCTGCCACCGTTCAAAGGCACAAACCAATGGAAACCAGTGGAAGTCGGGTGTAATCATTAAAAACCAGTCGGTCTGTAATCTGAGTCTGGTGGCAGCTCACCACCCACGGAGATATGTTTTGTTTTTCCAGCTGAGATCGGGAGATGTTCTCTTCTGCTCCACTTCAGACGGACAATAACAAATTCAATTCAATTTTATTTGTATAGCGCCAAATCGTAATATATATTATTTTAAAGGCATTAAAAAGAAAGACATTTGTAGTTAGAGAATGTGTGATCTTTTTGTGGGTCAGATTTGATGAAGGCCCTGAGTGTGTGTGTGTGTGTTTGTGTGTGTGTGTGTGAGAGTGTGTAACGTATGAACTCTGTGTATTGTGAGAGAGTGGGTGTCACCTTATATTCCTGTGATACTGTATAAGTGTGTGTGTCTATTTCAACGCACACAGGTAAACAAATGCACCAGGGATGAGCTGCTTTGTGCTGAGAAGTGTCGCTTCACGATCACACACACACAGACACACACTGTTTTGTGGCAGACTATGTGTCACTTTTGTCTTTCACCTACTTTCTCTTTCTCCAGGAGTTTGCTGGAGATAAAGAGGGCGCGGCCTTTACGCAATATGTGTGACAGAGTTAATGTAAATGTATGTGTGTAACGGAAAATGTGCGTGAGAGAAAGTGTGTGTGGGCGTGCGAGGCGTGGGAGTTGTGTTGATGTTAAAGAGTCGGATAAGGTCTGATATTACCCACCGGCCCGACCAACCGTGAGTCCTTCTAATCTGTCAATCACAACGTTTCACCCAAAGGTTATAACACTGAACAACTCATTTAAACCATTCAAACTTATCAGAGGCAGCAACATTAGCACAAGCATCAGTGTGATAAGAACTTCCTTGATACAGTCATGTTGTGTTTGAGTGAATCACCAACATCCACTCACCTCATCAGGACCTTAAAGCTCAGGAGGAACTGATCCTCGGCCCGTTTCTGGTCTGCATGTGTTTTCTTATCGACGCTTATTGAGGGTGACACCGGTAATGTTGCAAAAACCAGTATCGTCTTGGGGTTACTCTTGCTAAATTAAAGCAACTTTAAACAACACAAAATATCTCAATCCTACAAACCAGTGTTTATTTTACCCCCCAAACACATTATGAAATATCATTTTAAACTTTAACACACGCAGTGTAATCGCTGCCTGATGTAATAAAAGCCGAGCACAGCAACAATGAATCCAGGCAAACTGAGAAGGAGCGCGCTGAACACGGAGGAGCAGGAAATCCATTTCACTTTTCAAGGCCGGGGGGGTCGGCGGGTTAGTGTTACCATCACAGATCGCAGGCAACGCACAGGCTACGTGTGTGTGTGTGTGTGTGTGTGTGACTGCTTATAAAGAAACAGTTAACACAGCTCCTATCAGATCTCAACAGACCATGAACCGGTTAAACTCCATCGGACACCACACACACACACGCACAAACACACACACACACATTCACACCCAAACCTGGTTTCTTCAGATCTGCAGGGAAATATAAAAACACAGTGAAGAACCAAACATAAGTTTTTAAAGAACAAGTCACATGTTCTCGTTAGTTTTTGTTTGCAGAAAACAATGGTCACGATTTAGATTTTATTCCGATGCGATGCTGTTTCAGTCCGGATTGGCCCCGCCCCTCTCTGGGACACGCTGTCCTGACCAGTTATTAATCTTTGTCGTGCAGCCGTGACGTCGTCTTTGTCAAACCAACTTTCACCTCCTCGTAGTTATTTTTTCCGCGGGACCCCCCGACATCTTTTGGCCTAATTACAAAGTGAACACAGGCAGAGTCAGTTTAATTCAGACGTATTGTCATTAACCAGTTTATTAATCTGATTCTGATTCATAGCTGACAGCTGGGGGGGTCGTGGAGGCCACAGGCCGCTGATTATTTTTATTGATTTACTTCTCTGTGAGGCGGATGATGTTAGAGTCTGGGGTTGGGTGAGTGTCCTCTGCTTGTTTTGTCTGGTTATGGCTTTGTTGTGGTGAAGTTTTTTCTCCCTGTACTTAATGAAAGTTCACTTCTGTCACAGAAACATTGAAAACAGATTTATTAACAGAGACACGTTTAAAAAATTACGATTTTACAAATGCAATTCAAGCTTCATTTTCCACAACATGTTTTATTACCCTGTGAAACTAAACGTGTCTCCGTTGCTTCCTCTAGTTTTCAGCCACTATAACTGGTTTACGACACAAACAAAGAAAACACTGGACATTTTCCTGAAAGGATCCGCGGGGGATTTCAGCGAGATCGCAAATGTCCGAGTCAGTTGCTCCAAACATTATCCAGAACCTTTCCTGCCAGACCCCTGGTAAGATATCCGTAAAATGTCAGTGAGCGACTGGACGTGTTGATGAGGTTTCTAACATTCAGCTGAAAGAACACATATCTCAGGATGAAAAAGAGGAGCCGTACACGGAGAAGACGAAGAACAACATCAGCCACAGGTTTTGACGAAATGGTTCAGTTTTCATTTGCTGTAGCTTCAGGCAGTATACACACCTACGACTCCACAGAGGTGATTTGGGGGTTTGAACTCTGGAGCGTCTTCTTCAGTTTCATTAATTTGGAGAGCTACAATAAATGACGCTGGAGCCAAATGACCACAAGTAGACGTCATCCATCTGCATCAAATCCAGGAAACAACCACTGAGCAGAGCGATGCCCCCTTAGTCCCTTCTGTTAATCATTCTCATGAGCTTGACAAGATGTGAGCAACTTCTCATGAAGCTGATGGAAGGACAAGAAGCAAGTAATCGAAGTCATCAGCATCTTTAACCCATTTAAGACGGATCCGGGGCTAAAGACATCCTCTGTGTTTTCGCTCGAGCAAGAAGACATCATCTAATTTGACCCGAGGTCTGGAAGGTTCCAGTCGTGGTCAGTTTCTGGCCCATCAGCCCCGGGTCATTAAGGTTATAGCAGTGGTTGACTTTTAGGGTTGAGTCGAGGGTTAGGAAGGAGAAGGGGCTTTGGAAGGGTCAACTCTAGATCTTCATTGGCATTGGTAGAGTTGTTTGCCAAACCTAAAGCTCTGTTGGGCTTCTGAATGCTCCACAGACTTGAGTCTTGAAGAAGTGGTGGTGATAAGAGCAGTAGGAGCGAAGGTTTGGACCAAAGGTCAAAGGATTTGGTGCCTTTTAAACTCAAAGTGGCGCTGGTCAGAAAAACATAAAGTCAGAAGGAGTTTCCCGAACGTTCCAAAACTCCTTGAGCTGCACTCATGGTTATTCTGTGTTTTATGGAGTCACACTTTGAGCCGACAGCTGCAGAATGCTCCACGTTTAGAGTTTGGTTAAAAGCAAAAAGGCTTCTGGGTTAGAACTTATTACTTTGGGTTAGTTAGCAGTGGTTAGTGTTTGTTAATGCGAGTTGGAGAGGCCCCTGGTTGCCACTCGAGCTGTGGCTGTATTCTGGGTGAGCACTCAGATGAAAACTGCTGATAGCTACGTTTATCCAAGTTATTAAGGGGGATGTGGCAGTGGTCACCTCGGAGGGTCAGCGCGAGTGTAGGGTCCGGGGGTTAGAAACGAGAAGGGGGCCTCTGTGGGTATCTGGGCTCCAGGTCCAGGGGGTGATGGCGGTGGTCAGTTCCTGGGCAGCGGAGCCTCCACAGCCCCGGGGGCCTCTTGCAGTGTCCAGGGGCCACGCTGCGGCCAGGTCAGCGGGTGATGGATGAGGCCGAGGCTGCTTATGACGGGTGCCCACCAGCCCTGATCAGTTCGGCTTAATCAGCAGAGCATTGGGACAACAGGCCCCATTTAACCCTCCTAATGACTGGTCACTCAATCTGGAGCCACACATGAACACACACGTACAGGAAACGCCCACGGGCGCCCGGACGGATCACATTTATCCAGCGTGAAACAAGAAAACTAAATAAAACTTAAGTTAAATACAAAGAGAAATAAAAGCGGACACATGCACAAATGAAGATGAAGAACTGAAGCAACACAAACAAGGACACACTTGCCGCCTGCTGTCACCACCCCCCCACCACACACACACACACACACACACCGTTCATTCAGCCATATATTGATTCCTGGTTTATGAACTAAGGAGCAATTAAGGCACTAGTTGCAGCGACAGATAATGTAATTAAGGCTTCACAGCTGAGTGCGCTGAGCGGCTGCAGACTCCCTTCTGATCCAATCACCCATCGTTTCAGTGAAGTATCAGAAGGGGATATTTTGAACGGTCAGCACGTACCACGTTAATGTTCGATTCCGTATATCCGTGTCTCATATTCAAGACATTTGTTTCATGCGAGTGGAGCCGGAGTTCGCTGGACCTTTGTCCGTTGATGACCCACTTTCTGCCGACCGCGCTCATTGTCCCACTTCGTTCTGCTTCATTAGGCAAACGTGTGTTACGTGTGTGTGTCTGTGTGTCTGTGTGGGTTTGAGGTTTGCAGGGTCCGTCAGAAAATGCTAATACTCAGTCAATCTGACAACTCACAACAACTTTATTTCATATTTGGACCCTTTTGTTCGTGATTCAGTTGTAATTAAAAACATTGCTTTTCCCAACGTATAAGATGTGTATGTGTGTTTCTGTGTGATAGATGATAACAGACGTGTTATCTGTGTCTCTGTGCGTCTTCTCCAGCTGTAGGTGTAAGGCGATGTGGGGCGTCAACGATGCATCAACAGGTTTCCTCCCTCCTGTGAGTGTGTCTGTGTGTGTGTGTGTGATCACATTAGTGAAAGTGTTAATTGAACAGTTAATATCGGAGATGTGTGACGGATAACAGTGTAAAGTTTGCGTATTGAGTGTGTTTTCATTTAGAAAAGCACACACACGCCTCTAATTCCTACAAATTAACTCCCTCTGTGTCAGATCCGCAAATAGGAATTAACCGAATACACATTTCTTTTTTTCTTTAACAACACTTCTCTCCGCCGCTCGTCTGTCACTGCAAAGCAACTTCTCTTCAGTGTCATGTGTTGCAGTTGCATAACATGAGAACCTTTGAAAACAATTGCTGTCGCTGCAAAGAAGCCGTCGTCCCTGGATATATTTTATTCTTAAATGTGTATCTGCTCAAGAGAAATTAACTTCAAACTGTTTTATACAACAAAACAAATTATAATAATGTCTAGAAAATTGGGTCTGGACGTTTTCCGTAGTTCATCTTTCACATATGAAAAGCATTTCTGGAGAGGTGGGGTTTATTAAGTCATGTTTCATGAATTATAAAAATGGAAGGAGGCTACAGAGAATGGAAATGAAAGATGGAACCGAATAATTCTGCTGCGAAGAGAAAATTCAAGAAAGAGACGAAACAGTGAGAAAGGAGACGAAGGAAGGAAAGTCGTAAAGAAGGAATTGAGGGGGTTAAGAAAGAACTAATTGGTCCGAGTGGAAGAAGAACAGGAACATTTAGTTATTACTTTGTGTTTTCATCGCACACAGACACACACAGAGACAGGAACTCTGGTGGGTTATTATAGGAGTATTACAGCCAGGACCTGGTAACAGAGGAGCGCTCTGCAGAGATCCGGTGTGCGAGCACAGGAACAGGTGAGGGCCAAGGGGGGGACACGCCTGAAGTGTGTCTGTAAGTGTGTTTTATGATTTCTCATGTTTTAAAGTAACAGAATTTGTGCCTTGAGTGTTATTTAATATCTGACGCGTCAGAGAAGGAAACTCACAGGTGTAAATAATGAAATGAATGAAGAGAAGCATCATTAACATTATCAGGAACATCTGGACCATTCTGGCCCACACAGCTGGAACAGCCAGGAGGACGGTTTTTCATCATAGAGCCAAATGATTATTTTAAAAATCTACGTAAAAAAAAGCCAACGGGCATTTTCACCCCTGAAAGTCGGTGTCAAGGTCCGTGTCTGTTTTCATCTGTGGACGTTTTCCAGAGGAACTTTAGGTGAGAAGCTGCAGAGGTCCTCCAGAGTTTCTCCAGAGTTTCTCCAGGCAGCCCTCTGGTAAAAACTCTGAAGAATGTCCGTATCAGCAGATGAGAACGCAGCAGGCGATCCTCCTGTGGATTCACGTTGATGATGTTTCTAACAAGCGACAGATGTAAAAATGTAAAAACAAATTAATGAAAATATCCCAGGAGGAAAAAGCAGAAAAATGCTGGTGAAGATGTCAAGAGAGTTTTTGGGGGTTTAAACAAAAACATGCGATCTCTCCGCAGTGGAACTGAAACGTTAGGACATCGCTCACCTGAACACGCCGGAGAATCTCCTGCTGCGATGTTCATGTCTAAATAATCCTCTTATCCGTAGGTGAGTGTTCTGGGTTCGTCCTGTTCTTTTGAACTGTTATTACAAGTTAGTTACAGATGATAAACTTTCAGATTATTAAACCAATGAGTCACTATATGAATTCACATCAGTGTTCTTAGGAGTATTACAAATACTAAAGTATTAAAGTGATGGAGCAGAAGATAAAAACAACTCGAGAATAATGAAGTCACTATTAATTTAGATTTTTTCTCGACCTCAGACACACTGTGAGTTTTAAAGTATCATAGTTGTACCAGAGCGGTTTGTCCTGAGGCTTGTTATAATGGAAACTACCAGGACAGGGGGTAATGTGACATCAGGCCTGAGTGTGTGTGTGTGTGTGTGTGTGTTATCTCCATGCTGCTGTTGCATGTGGTGACTCACGTTTCCGCTGTTTACTGGAATTTTACTGGAACATGTTTATATCCTGAAGTTTTTAATGGCTACCTGAGAGCGAGAGCGGGAAGCCTCTGGGTCACTTCGCTTTTTTCTCTTCTCACTCAAGTTGATTAACTCTTGTTGTGTGTTTGTTTCTTGGAAGTGTTTCTCATGGTGTTCGCAGCGGTGACACACACTCACGCGGCTGCTCCGTGACTCTGAACGACAAAGAGAAGGACAAACACCACAATTAGACAATTTATCATGAAATCACCGCACGGTTCTTCTGTGTTTGGTTATTGTATCCAGATAAATCTGATTTTTATTCCAGATGTGTGTGTGTGTGTGTGTGGGGATCTTGTTGGACTGTTGTCTCGAGGTTTCTCAAAAGTTTCTCAACACACATCACTAATTAACATGAAGTGGACGTTGTCAAACATGACTTTGCAGGATGTGGTCATGATTCCTCCGGGCCTTGAATGTCACATCAGCTGTTTTCCATGAGAAAAACCCGACACAGGAGAAAATCTCATTTCCGTGTCTGTCGTATTTTTTTTACTTGTCCAGAACCTTAATTATTATTGTCTACAGGGTGGAGGTTATGATTTGTCTTGGTTTTTGGGGGTGTGTTTGTCTGTTAGTTAGCACGATTACGCTCAAACTACCTGATGGATTAGCATCAAACTGGGGGGAAGGATGTCGTCTGGGTCAGGGAAGAACTCAGTCAGTTCTCTAACGTGGACAGAAAGAGCATCTCGACCATTTCCCTGGATTTCTCAGAGAATCATTCATGGATATTTAATGTGGAATTTGGTGCAGATCCAAATAAAAGTCTGGTTCTAGTGAACTTAAATGTGGTTTGATGAGGTTCAAGTTCTTATATTTATGTACAAATATTAATTTTAACTGTGATCACCTCTCACACCAACGTCTTGGACACATCCTGTGCTCGTTTGAACCTGAAGTGAATCTAAAATGGCAGCTCTGGATACAGTGTGTGTGTCTGTGTGTGTGTAGATGTCTCTTAATGAGGAGTGTGTGTGGTTGCGTGCTGAGGACACTGTGATTAGCTGTAGACACTGAGAGGGGGGGGTTAATGGAGGGGGGGGGGGTGACTGTCTGGTTTGGGTATTGCTCAAGTTTACCCTCGGCCTTTCTGCTGCATCCATCTGTTGAGAGAGTGACCAGATAAATCCACTCGTGTGTGTGTGTGTGTGTGTGTGTGTGTGTGTGCGCGTGCACAGCAGGGGTGGGCTGGCCAGATTAGGAGAGTTGGCTACCACACCCCTCCTCCCCCTCCTCCTCCATCTCCGACGCACCTCCAGCCTTTCTTTTTGAGAGCTTCGACCCTGACACATGCCACGCGCTCATGACTGCCCCCTCCCATACGCACACACACATGCACACACATGCACACATACACACACATACACACAGAGGGGATCATGGTTGGGTCTAACCTGCCTAATTCTCCCTAATGGCTTCACTATTCAAGGATTAACTCCCTAAATCCACACACACACACACACTCTTACAGAGGGTCCGCCATGCACTGACCGACAATACAACTGTCATTTGGTAACACACAGACTCATACACACACACACACACACAAACACACACACACAAAGGAAATGGACAATAGCTGATCTCTTCACAGTGATTTGGTCGAGGCATCAAATGGCCTGTGGGCTGCAATTAAAATGTTTGGGACTCGGGGGAGAACCGGAGGGGAGTCGTCAGGGGAGAGGACGGGGGAAGACGAGGAGGAGAGAGGGAGGAGAGGGAGAGGACGGGGGAAGACGAGGAGGAGAGAGGAGGAGAGGGAGGAAAAGAGTTTCACACACTCTATCTCGATGAACTCTCTCTTTTCCTTTGACGCTGCTTTCTCTCAGGCGTCTGTTCGTGTGCAGCCTGTGTGTATTTTATTGTTCAGAAATTGATGTTGTCCTTTAGAATTTCTCTCCAGATTTGGGAGAATGTCCTTCTGCGTTCTCTACGTGAAAGGTAAACTCTGGACATTTTTCCAGAGTTCAAAACGTGTGAAAAACGAGAGAGTGGAGTAACCGTTGTGGTTTTCATCTGTTATCTAACCAGGTCGTCTTGCTCAGATCCAGATCGGAGACACAACGGAGACAAAACCCGTTCAGTGAAAAGGCTGCACACAGGTCAGTGTCCAGTTCCAGCTGGACAACAACATACATGACGCAAACGAACACACACACAGTGCAGGAGGTGGGAGGTAATACTGCTTTAGGACATTAAGACATCGCGATGGACAAAGGACGTCTGAATCCATGGAAACTCGATGTCTGAGTTGGTGTCTTCAAGGTGAAGTGTATGAAGAAGCACAAATATTTATGATTTGACAAATTGGCCTTAATCCTTCAGTTCCTAAAAGTTTATTATTTAGATTCAGGAACCGAACACTTTGACACCGGAGACCAGACGTCGTCTCCTAACCCTAACCCTCTTCCTCTGACTTGTGTTGGTTTGTCTTTTAAAACATTTAATAAAGATTCAGGAAGGTTTTTGGTGAGATATTGAAAAAGCCACAGTCACCGTCCTTCCCAAACTTTAACCAAAAGCTTTGAAATGTTCCGGCATAACCATAACACCGTAACACCCCCCCCACACACACACTCTAATCCATCATCACCAGCTTAGAGTCAACACCCCCCTCCTCACCTATAAATCCCCCCCAGTACCTGTTTGACCTCCTCCACCGTGACTCCGTCCTGGAGCCTCCGGTCCTCAGACACTGGTTTACTCCCCATCCCCCGTCCCAGCCTGAGAGGAGGAGGCACTGACGAAAAGCACCTTGAAACTTTTCATCTCGAGTTTGTTTATCTGCAGTTTACATTTTATTCAGTTTTGACACATAATGTGTCAGCGATAGCCAGGAACCGGAGACATCGTATGTTCAGGTTGTCCATCCGTCTCCATTCTTGTGAACACGATATCTTAAAAACACCTCGAGAGAATTTCTTTAAATTTGGTACAAGTATTAATTGGGGCTCACTGATTACCTGATAGGGTTTTGGTGGTCAAAGGTCAAAGGTGAAGGTCACATTGACCTCACTAACATGTTTTTGGCCTCTTTAAGATTATGTCTTGAGTCTGTCTTGAGGGGAAGTGTCCAATTTTTGGACACATGGACTCAAAGAAGTTAGTTATTACTGGTCAGTGAAGACAAGCAACTGCAGTTTGATATTTGTAGTTTTGAGTCTCGTCTCCTAACTCTATGAAGCAGCATCTGGTAGCTTGAAAGCCAGTAAAGTTATTATTATCATAAAATCCTTCGTAATAAAAAAAAATATCTCAATGCTACATCGTGGAATTACCCAGGTACAGTTTAGGCAGAAGCGATTGGCACAAGCCCTGAACTTAACCCCATCCAGACGAACTGGGAAACTGATCCACTGTGCGCGTCCACATGGTTCAGGGCAGTTAGTGGATGTGACGGTCGAGACTGTGAAGAGCATTAACACAAACCGACAGGTTGGATTCTCCACTGAAGGAATGTGACGAGTTTAATCCCAAACCTTTAGTGCCTGAAGCCCATTGATCCACCTTCCTCCTTTCTCCTCTCTCACCTCCACCCTCCTCCTCCTCCTCCTCCTTCATCCCTCTCTCCTCTGATCCTCGAGGCCGGTGTTTCACAAAGCTCTCACTCAGGGCAGCTGACTGTAACGTAGCGGAGAAGAAAGTTTATGCAGGAGGAGTGTGTGTGTTTGTGCATGAGTGTGTGTGTGTGATAGAGGCCCTCTGTTAAACCAACAGACAGCGAGGAGGTCTCTGGTCTCCTCTTTTGTGTCTCCTCTCTGTCTCCTGCAGGCATGCATGCAGGGCCACCGCAGAAACAAAAAAACACATTTCAATGTGACTCCAGTGTGTGGGGGTTAAACTACCCTTACATACACCTCTCCTCCTGCCCCCCAGCTCCTGTCGATACCCTCCAGCTACAGCCCCCCGTCATGTCAAAGGAGGTAAAAGCAAACACGATGATATTTCTCAGGTGTTCACATGCACATGGTGGCTTCTCTGCGTTCCTGCAGAATAATAAAAAACTTAACGAGCCACAGTTATTTAAAAATGGCTTCATGTTTTCTTTGTATCAAAATCGTAACAAGTAAAAAATGAAGGAATTTGAGAAAATCATGCAAAATAATCTGTAGAATTCATCGTGAGCATTGGGGTGGAGAACTGATAAAACAAACATCTCAGGATGAAAAAGAGGAGCCATGAATGTAGAAGATGCTGAAAAATACATGGAAAGACAACGAGCCTGGAGAGGTTTTGGCGACAAGGGCCGACGCCGATCCTCGCCCCCCCGTCATGTCCCTGAACGCTGGGACCCTCGCCCCCCCGTCATGTCCCTGAACGCTCTGACTGGAGAATCTCCCTCGACCGTGAAGCCCAGGAGGAAGTTCTGAGCCCAAAGTGCGGACACTCCCAGTTCATTTGTGAGAAGGTAATAAACACAGTGTGATTGATGAAGATGGAGGACTCAGGTCCACTCCGAAGCACTGTCACTGTACCTGCACATGTATGATGATGTGGTCACTGGGTGGGCGTGTCTACGTGTGTGTGTGTGTGTACGTACATATTGCAATCAGCCGATGCATGTGTTCCTAAAAAGTCTCCGGTTGTTTTGCAGTGGGAAGAACAGCTTGGCTGCAAAGCATCAACATGTCCGACAGCTGTGGGACAGATCTGCAGCTGTGTGTGTGTGTGTGTGTGTCAGGGTCGTCCGTTGGCAGGAAGCAGTAGGCAGCGAGTGATGTGGTCAGACCCTCTGTCACCAGAGAGAGAGAGAGAGGGAGGTCCTGTCTCTCACTCTCTCTCTCCCTCCCTCTCTCTCTCTCTCTCTCTTCTTCTTCTTCTTCTCTTCTTCCTGTTGCTTGTTTTCTTTTCCTGGTCATTGTTCTTCATTAGAGAAAAGAACAAACTCACAACCAGACAGAGACTCGTTGGACTTTGTGGAGGTTGATTCTGATGTTGGTCAGAACGGAGCTGATTCTCTGTGTGTTGACGTGAAAGTGAGGAGTCACGTCGAGAACATGCAAACATCCAAATGTTAAAAAAAATTAGTTCTTTCATTTACATGATCAAATCCAAATAAGAATAAACTCTAAACAATCTGTTTTGATCGATAATCTATTTTACAATCAATCAATGTTACTGCATCATCTCCTCAAATCTGTATCAATGCAATTCTGTAATGTATTTTATTTATTTAAACTTTAATTTAGCTGCAGATGACAGAATTAATCCAAATGAGCAAAACCAAATCTATAGTTTAATCCTGTTGTTGATTGTATTTCAGATACTCATTTTATTTTTATTTTATCTTTTACTTCCAGGGTTTAATTTAAATGTAATGTTTATTAATTAATTGGTTCTGCTTTTATTGTAATTTGTCAAACCTATTTACATAAATCATTCTAAGTTAACGAAACACACGGGAAAGAAAAAAATGCTGAAACACTGAAAAGGGACTTTTTCCAGAACGGATTTATTTTTGCACCAGCAGGAGGAAGCGAGTGAGAAAAGTGATGGAAAAAAGTGGAGAGAGAGAGAAATCAGTGGAAAATGGTTTGTGTAGATACAGCGAGCAAATCAAAGGGCTGGAGGACAGAGGAGTGAGGAGGAGGTAAATTGAGGCAGTCGGGGGACAATTAGACGGGAATTTCCAGTGTTAGTGAGCGTGTGAGCTTACGTTAGGAAAAGTGAACGAGAGCCGAAGTTTGATATCTGAACTTATTTAGCTTTTCCTTCAATGTTAAAAATGCAGGTTATGACGAGTAGAAGAGAATAAAGAGGGAGAATGCAGAGAAAGAAAGAATAAAGCTCCACTGAGACATAAACCCTTATTATAATTTAACATTCTGACATTTCAATGAACCCGTCGCTCGCTTTCATGTGTGAGAAATCTGATGAGGTCACACGTCCCGGACTTGAAAGGCTCCGAACACAGAAATCTCACATCGCGTTCTGTAAATAAACTTTATTTTAAAGTCGTGGTTTTTCCCCCGAACTCCTTAAATCCATGTCCAAATCTTTACTGTCTCGTGATTAAGTCCTTTATGAAAACCTATCTTTGGATGGTTTATGGCGAACATGCAGAATTAAACAGTAATAATACAAATAGCAGGAGTTAAACATTTTTAATTAAGTAAAAGTGGCAATTAAAAAAATAAATATTGAATAGTAAATCACGTCTCCACTTCCTCCTACTATCCAGACATCAGGCCAAAATATCCAGGATAGCAACGCTGCCCCGTCCACTAACACGGAGGAGACAGGGTTTGTTCGGCAGGTCAGAGCTCCTCTGTGTGAAGCAGACCATTCATATTTTCCTCTTTTTAATAACTGTAACCAGCGGTTTTTTTTAATGAATCTGAACCATTTTCACCGACTCTAACTCCACCTCCGCTCCAGATGATCGTCGCTCACACTCGCTAATGACTTTAAAGGGTTTTGGTTTTATTTTCTGTACGAATCCAGTTAATTCCTTTACTGAAATATCTGGAAATCTGTGTTTACTCAACGTGCAGGTTGGAGATTGAAATGAAATCATTTTAAAGAGAAGGAAAGTAAACGAGGAGAAAGGGAGAGAGAGAGAGAGAGAGGGGGGGTGTATAGAGTAGATATAAAGTGATAGAGAAGGGAAGGAGAGAGAGTAACAGGGAAAGGGCGAGAGACACAGACAATGAGAGAGAGAGAGAGAGAGACGGACTCATTTAAAGTTCCTCAGCGAAAGCAACAAGGGCAGATCAGTCCTGCCCCCTACAGGCAGCCTGTGTGTGTGTGTGTGTGTGTGTGTTTTCCTGGGGAAGAGTGGGACATCCTGTGACACTGACTCAATGACCCCCCAACACAAACACACACACGCATGTTGTTTACCCCCTTTAAAGCTGCTAACAGACATTCCCCCACACACAGACACACACACACACACAGATGATCATCGGTGAAAGAAAACCTATTTTTTTGATGCCGAAAATAAGTTGTTTTCTGTGTGTGTGTCTGTGTGTGTGTGTGTGCAGCTCATGGCCTCAGGTGAAAGCGCCTGCTGCTTCCTAGCAATGAAATGTGTGTTTGTGTGTGTGTGTGTGTGGGGGTGTGTGTGAGAGAGAGAGAGAGAGAGAGGGGGAGGTGGAGTGGGCAGGGCCAGGGGGGGTGGGGGGTGGAGTCAGGGGCGGGACCACTCTAATTCATTTGAACACAGCACACACACACAGTGTCCCTCTCACACACACACACACACTCTCCAACAGACACAATCACAGTGTGGAGTATCAGAGCTCGGAGCAGGACACAACACAGGGGGAGAACTGCACCTGTCCTGCACACAGACACACACACTCGCACACAGAGGATCTGACCCATCGTCCTTATGTGTGGATGGGACCAAAGTTACACGGTGAGTTTGACTTCTTGTGTTTCCAACCGGAGGAAAACACACTTAAAGACTAAAATATTTATAAAGTGCTTTTTTTTTTTTTTATTTGTTGGTTGTTTTTTTTAAAGCTCATTTTCATTTTTTTTATTTTTTATTTGGAAATTTGGTTAAAATTTGTCTTAACAAAAAAAAGAAAAGAATTGTTTAAAACAGTTTGGATAAACATTTAATCACTTTTTTTATTATTATTATTGTTGCTTTTTGGTGCTGACTTGAATCCAAAGATGTTTTTATCGGGACTCTGACTTAAATCGTATATTTTTGACGATGAAGATGATGATTATCTTTTTTTCAAAATGCTGCTGATGTGTTTCGCTCCAGTTTGGATTGTTTTAAACTGGAGGAAAAAACATCTCAGAGTTTTGAGCGTTTGAATTGTGTCTTTCTCAGTTTGGGACTCGGAGGAGTTTTACATTTGGACTCTGGTGTGAACATTAGTTAGTTTTCTTTTTGTCGGGAAACGTTTCCGGACTTCTTCTCCTCGTGGATTTAAAATGCAGAAAGAGGCCGAGGGCAAATTTCTGATTAATTTCTCTTTAGCAGACTTTCCTCTTGACTTATGAAATTGCTCCTCATTTTGAAATTCCTCTGAATTGTGTGCAGACTCAGCTTTTATATTTTCACTTGTTCCAAACGAGAAGGCGAATTGTGTCTTGGTTCTTGGTTTCACTATTAGTTTTCAAGGTTGCAGCTGTTATGCAAAGAAGTTCTTCTCCGAGGTGAAATATTGAGACACGTTCCCAGATCTGATCCGTTTTTTTAAATTTGTGTTTGAATTTAACTTGGAGAAAATGGAAACTGTTGATCCGCTCGTGGTGTTTTCTGATGACGAGAAATTCTCTTTCCTTGCTTTTCACAGTTTTACATTTAAAATAAAGAGTTTAGTGGTTTTACAGGATTTGAATTGAATTTTAACGAGTTGTTTTTGCTCTTTTCTGATGAGTTTTAAAGGATTTGAAGCAAAGAAAAAATATATAATTCAGGTTTTGGGGAGAATTATAATAAAGTAAGAGTTTTGAGTCTGTTTTGCTCAAAAGAAACAACACTTGAATTAATTTAAAGCGATAATGAAGCTCGCGTCTCATTAAAATCAGTTTTCTGTTTCCCGAGAAGGATTTTTACTGTGATTACAAAGTTGTCAAACGGCTTCTGATCGGTGACCACGAGCGGCTCTACTGTCATTTCTCTGTCCCTGAAAATGGAAGGAAAGTCGACAACTGTGACTGGAGCCAGTTGGATGTGAAATCGTTTTCTTTCTTGCGGCTGCAGAAGAATTCTCAGAGCCGAGTGTGGTCACTGAGGATCTGCTGCTTTCCGCTCGTCTGCGTGGGACGAGCAGCATGTTTGTCCCTGTGTGGATATCTGTGTGTGTGTGTGTGTGGGATTGTCTTGGGTGGGATCACGTTTGAAGTTTTGTTTGCGTTGCTGTGGCCCCCAAATGGAAAAGTTTTGGCGCTCCCTTCCTCATCCCCCTCCTCCCAACCACCGCCATCCATTACCAACACACACACACGCTGGGAGTCGGGATGATTTGCCGGTTCCGCTGCAGTGCCACTCTGCTTCCAATTTTAGCTTCATTCAGACACAGACAGCATTTCCTTCCTCTGTCTTCAACCCCAGGGAGAGGGGGTAGGGGGGGGAGGACACAGAGGGAGGACACTGAGGCCACGGCGGCTTCATAATCCCAATAAATCCACCCCGCTGTCCAGCTAACTCTCCTCAAGTTGTACATTTAGTGTATTTACGTCCACAATAAAATCAAATACTCAAAAGGAAAAGTTTCTTTGCTTCAGGAGAGGAAGGAAACGAAATGATAAACTTATGATCATCAGAATTAGAAAGGGACACGTGTTGAGTTCCTCTATCAGTTCCTCTCTCGGCCCGAGACACTTTAAATCTCTCCTCGCGGTTTTAAGGGAGAGAAGAAGAAAGGGAACGATAAACGAGAAGAAAGTCGGATTCGTTTCTCGCAACGTGTGAGAAGGGAAAGAAAAACAAGAAGAAAGCATTCAAATTAAAATCAGACAAATTAATGACGTTAAGAGGAAAGTTTTTTTTTTTTTTAAAGTTGTTTTCTGAAATTGTAAATTGTCGAAGAGGCAGTTTCCTGTGTGTGTGTGTGTGTGTGACAGCAGTGTTAGTCAGACCCCCCCTCTCTAATGAGTCACCACACAATTATCACAGTTCCTCCTCTCCTCTCTTTCTCCCCATTCATCCCTTCATCTGCGTCTTTATCTCTTTTTGTCTTAATCCTTTCTTTCTTTCTTTCCTCTTTTTTATTTCTTATCTTCTTCCTCCCACATCTCCTCTTTTTAGTGAAACTTTTGTTATCCTTTTTTCCACCGCCTCTCCGCCTCCGCTTTCATCTCTCGTCCTTACTCTACTTTTTCCCTTTTTCCCTCATCCTTCCATCCTTCCTTTCTTCCTTTCTTTCTTATTTGCTTCTCCTGTTCTTTCCTTCTTGTTTGAAGTGTTTGGAAAAAATAAATTAAATCTCTCTCTCTCTCTCTCTTTCCATCCTGTGTGTTTCCATGTCTCTCGACCAGGCGACCTCTCATAGCTCGGCCATGTTGACCAGTGAGGGGGCGCACACCATGGAGCAGGCCGACTCGCAGCGCGGATCCAAGATGGCCTCCGCCGCCGGCTCGGGCTCAGACGGAGCAGAGACGATGACAGACACAGACGTTGACATGGAGATCGAGGAGGCAGACATGACTCGGTGGACGGAGACAGAGTTTGAGGAGAAGTGCACATACATCGTAAAAGACACGGCGTGGGAGGCGGGGCCAGACAGTGACGCCATGATGATGACGACGACCAGAGCCGAGGCTTCTCTGCCCCGGAACCTGGCCTTCAAGCACCCAGCTGACGGCAAGGAGGTCAGAGTCAGCACACACACACACACACACACACACAGTGTTGCACATACAAACTTTCTCTCCCGTCACACACGGGCAGAGAAAACCATCTGTACACACACACACACACACACGTGAGTCAGAGGCAGGTCATGTAATGAAAAGGGGGCCGTGTCTCATCGTAAAGCTTCACACACACATTGAAGAACGAAAGCTGTGTGTAACTGTGTGTGTGTGTGTGAAACGCCTGAAGCAGAATTCACACACACACACACACTCTGTAACACGTTGTAACTGAAATGTCCTGCGTGTTTAAACTGTGTCTTCATCGGCTCGTATCCATTCATTAAAACTCTTTCATCATCTGAAGCCGTGACGATAGGTGTGTCTGTCATATTCCACAGAACTGCCTGCAATACCAGCCCCGGCTGGCAGGGGGCGCAGTTCGGCGTCTCATCAGACAGTTTAAGTTCATCATGTTTGAGCTGCTGAACGACGAGTTACACATTTTACTTCGTGAACTTTAAACCTTTTAGAAGCTTCACATGCGAAAATATGAAATTGATTGGAGTTTTAAATTTTTGGTCTTAAATTAAATAAAGTGAATTATTGAAGCTAGAAACTGCATCAAACCTTTAGTTTTATAATTTGGTTCATTTTTGTGGAGAAACAGACGAATGACATTTTCCTACATGCAACTTTCTTAGTTAACCTTCGAACCACGTTTCGAGTCTAAACCCAGATTCTCTCTAACGTTTTGTTACCGATCAGACTGTGGGAGGAAAAAGTCAAAATGTCAAAGGTCAGATAAGAGATCTGAAACCACTGAACAGAAGGTGTTTATTGTCTGAAAGTTGAGAAATGTGTGTTTGAGAAGCTGAAAGAGTTGATTTCGAGTTCACGATTGCATCTTCCCGACATCAGCTCAACACGATCACGAGATTTATCAGTTTTACAAATGCGGTAAAGAGTCATGTAATAAGAGCAAAGACAACTTTAAAGCGATCCTCTAGTTTCCAGCGGAGTCGGTAAATCGTCGGCTGCTGGGCTGGGTCTGCGCTTCGGGGCGGCTTGAACTGGAAAGTGCGCGACCTCCAAAGGTCAACTTGTCGCAACTTCGCCAATTTTTGACGGTCTCTTTGCAAAAGCAGCGTGATCGCATAGATTTTCTAATCAGGGGCTTATCTGCGGAGAGAAGGAGAGAGAGAGAGAGAGGAAGAGAGAGAGAAGACGAGCGGGTTTTGTTTACACGCTGATGCGCTATCAGCTAACGTTTATCTGGACGGAGGGAGAGAGAGAGGAAGAAGGGAAAGGCTGAGGAACAGAGACGTGTCGCTCTGATCAAAGAACATTGAGTTTTGGTTGAAAAGGAAGAAAAGACAAGAAGAGCCTGTTAATACGTCAAAAAGGGACACACACACACACACACACACACACACACAGTCATGTCTGCGTCTATGGCAGGAATTAGGGAAAGGGGGATTTCCCACGTCACCAGGGAACGAGGGGGTTTGGGAAAGACATTTGTTTGTGTGGGTGTGTGCATGAAGAAAATGTGTGTGAGTGCGTTTCTCTGCCGTCCACGGCTGGAGTCTGACATCCAGCCGCCACATAATCCCTCACTTCTCTCCTCCTCCTCCTCCTCCTCCTCCTCCTCCTCCTCCTCCTCCCGCTCTTTATCTCCTTTGATGGAATCAGACGAGAAACAAAAAGACGAAACAAAAGGTTTTTTCCTCCTGAGTATCAGGATGTTTCCTCAGTGAAGTGTGTGTGTAGTGGCGGCGGTTGTGGTTTGATGTGGCGACGAGTGGAGGTGTGACGAGAGAGAGAGACACACGCACACACACATGCACACGCACACTCCTTTAACGAACTGAAGCATGAAGTGGCGTCATTAATCATCGTCAGGGTTTGATAAATGAGTCTTTGAGTCGGAATTTGTTCATATTTGTTCGTACAATAAGACTTAATTAGATTTAATGATGCGTGATGGATCTGCACATGAACACGTGAGCACGTGAGCACGTGAACACGTGAACACGTGAACACGTGAACAAATTTCCTGTTGAGACGCTGAAAGTAAAGACGTAAAGATCTTCACACACAAAACATCACAAACAATCTACTTCAAAGACCATTTTGTGTGACCTTCCTGTGTGTGTGTGTTTGTGTGTCTTCGTGCAGGTGGTCGGCGTGTGCAGCAGGGAGTACATCCCCAAAGGAACTCGCTTCGGCCCCCTGGTGGGAGAAATCTACACAGCCGACAGTGTTCCCCGAGACGCCAACCGGAAGTACTTCTGGAGAGTGAGTACACACACGGAAAAAACACACACTCATACAGACACGCACACACACACACACACACACACACACTTCCTCGGACGCTGCAGGGACCCCTTCCTGTGACGTCAGTGGAACAGGAAACTGGGCTTGCGAGAGACGAGGATGTGATGTCATCGTCACACAAATAACATGTCACCCTGTGGTTCCTGTCAGTCGACACACACTCAGCGCTCAGCAGAACACACCCCGTCACTACCGGTAACTGACAGTGAGAGTGCACGAGCTCACAAGCCACAGACGTGACCACCGCCTCCACTGTGGGTGTGTGTGTGTGTGTGTGAGAGAGAGAGAAGCAGAGAAAGAGTTCCTCCGTCTATCTTACTCTCAATATAAAAGAGGTCCTCCTCCTCCTCCTCTTCGTCACTCCGTGTGTTCGTCTGAGGGAGATGAAGGTGAAGAGAGGGAGAGAAAAAGTCAAATGACTGGATGACGCGTAATTTATATTCTAACAGTGACTTAACCTGTGAGTCACTTAATTCATTTATTACTTTTTATTATGTGAGTTACTTATTTACATCCTGACTCATTTCATTAACATTTCAAATTTAATTTTAAAAAGTTGAGTTTTTCAGTGTTTTTTTTGGTTTATTTTCTAATATTCGGTTGATTCTTTACTTAGTTGCACTTTATTTAATTTAGAAACTATTTATTTTATTTTAAAGAGTTGTTATCGTAAAATTTAAATTTCAGTCTTTTATTTTTAGCAAAGTTATTAAAAGGAGGGAAAAATAATTTTACTGATTTAAATGAATTACTTTTATTTTGAACGAATTAACACATTTATTTTGTTAAGTATTATAACTCTTCTCAGAAATACAGAAGGAACAAGGAAAGAAAAACCTACAAAATGCAGAGCAAAATTAAAAACAATGCTTAATTCTGCCATTTAAACATATTCTATTTATTTATGAATGAATGTTTAATACTTCCTCTCCTTCTCGCTCAGATCTACGCAGACAGGGAGTTCCATCACTTCGTGGACGGCCTGGACGAGACTCGCTCTAACTGGATGCGCTACGTGAACCCCGCCCACTCGGCGGCGGAGCAGAATCTGGCGGCGTGTCAGAACGGCATGGAGATTTACTTCTACACGGTGAAGCCCATCCCCGCCGGCGCTGAGCTGCTGGTCTGGTACTGCCACGACTTCGCCCGGCGCCTCAACTACCCGCCGTCCGGAGAGCTGATGATGCTGAAACTCAGTAAGTTTGTTTAATGATGGACAACAACGACTTTTACTGCAAGAAACAGATCAGACAGAGAATCAGACTACACCAGGGGTCAGTTTGTAACACTTGCACCAGTCAGCAGGCTTTTATTGTGAAAGAGCAGGGTTTTTTTTATTGGACGTGTGAAGCTGCTGAGATAAAAAAAACTTAAAATCAATACGTGTGTGTGTGTGTGTGTGTGTCTTGAGTGTGTCCTGTCGCCACTGTTAATGCGTAACGGTGTGTTTGAGTGTAGCCGCGTCTCCTTCCTCTCTGAACGTTAGCCTGTCATTATCTCACACACACACACACACACAGACACACACACACGAAAGTACACAACCGACAAGCTTTCATCTCTGTCAGTGCCATCGTTGTACTTTTCTGTGTGTGTCTGTGTGTGTGTGACAGTGTAATTACACAGACAGGGGGATATGGCCCCTAATGCCACAGTCTTACACACTTAAAGACCCGCTTTTAACATGAAAGCTCACACACACACACACACACACACACACACACACAACATCTTGCCCAACCTCAATAAAAGAACCAGACAGTGTGTGTCTGCAGGAGTGTGTGTGTGTGTGTGTGTTTGTCTTCGTTGACCTTTCTATGAGAAAAATGTGTGAAAGTAGTCGTCACATTTCTCCGTCCTCACAAAGAACTTTATAAAGACTAGTTAAAGTGTCTTTAAACAGAACTGGATCATTTTATTTTACTCTTCTTTGGTCATAAGTGAGTTAAAGTCACATTTTCTTTGTTTAGCAGGAACGAAATAAGGCACAAATTTGGACATTCGACACTGAAATCCATTGTCACACACTCTCACACACGCACACACGCACACACACACACACACACACACACACATTCATGACGCAGCCCGACTAAGTGCACTCATCCACTTTAGCCGGTGATCAAAGAGCGAGCGACTAAGAGGGAAACTAGAGAGAGAGAGAGAGAGAGAGAGAAGGTGGCAGAGGAACCAGAGGACTCAGCCTCTGCGACTCCACTGCCCAGGGAAAAATGCGCATGACCTGGGGAACAGAGGCAGGGGTAGCCCCCAGTGTGTGTGTGTGTGTTGGCTCCTGTTGACCTGCTGGTGACTTGAATACAGATTTTTACCTGCAGCAGAAAAACTTACCTGCTCTCAAAGTTCTGTCTTTTGATGCTACAGACTTTTATTCTTTTAATTTTTCCCGAAATGAGAAGAAACTTTAAAGTTTTGTAACTTGAGACGCACGTAAGTTTGACGCTCTGCAGAAGAAAGCCTGAAATCCTCTGAATCAACTGAGTAAAACCAAGAAAACCACAGACTCTCTGTCTAAGAAACGTTGAAGTGAAACTCCGAGGGCGAAAGGTGAAGCTACTCTGATCAATCCTGTGCTACACGGGGAAAAGAAAACGCTTTTAAAATGGAGTTTAAACTTTTTTAACTCAAATTATCATAAAATACTAAATAAGCAAATTAGCTCCATGTTTTTGTACATTTGCAAACGGCTATAAATGATTCTTAGATCATATCAGTGATACTGTGGATAACTTTTTTAAGCTGCCACAGCTGCTTCAAATTAATTTAATTCACATCTAACTGGTTAAAAAAGTGTGGGTGTGTGTGTGTGTGTGCGTGGGTGTGTGTGTGTGTGTGTGCGTGTGTGTGTGTGCACTACTCACTTTCTCTACTCTCCTCCTCTCTTGCTGTTTTTGTCGTTTAGCATTCTTTAAGTGTTCGCACTCGAAAGCACCTGTTGGCCATGTGTGTGTGTGTGTGTGTGTGTGTGTGTCGTTCTGCTCTGCCGACAAAAACACTCTCCCTTGTCGCACACACACACACACACACACATGCTGGCAGTCATAAGCTGGACATGCCAACACATTCACACCAACTCTTTTCATCTCATGCACATGAAAGCTTGCACACACTGTGTGTTCGCGCACATGTGTGTGTGTCTGTGTGTGTGTGTGTTCACCCTGATATATTTGCCACTTGAAAAGAGAGAAGGTGGAGGAGGTGGAGGTAGAGACCCCCCACCCCACCCCCCTCACCCCCTCTGTTGACTACTTGAACTTCCTGGCAGAAGGGCCGTGTTGACAGATTGATATCTGCAAGATGGCCGCCCTGTTTGTTTTCTGAAAGAGGGAAGAAGAGGAGGAGGAGGAGGAGGAGGAGGAGGCGAACTGATAACCTCAACGTTTACACTGCTGCCATAGCACTGACGCAAGGGTCACTGACTGTGTGTGTGTGTGTGTGTGTGTGAGGGGGGGAGTCGAGCAAATTTCACCAGTGCTACTACTCAGGATTAACTCTGACACCCTTCATCTTCTCACACAGAACACACCACACACACACACACACACACACACACACACTCTCCCTCTGGGCGACCTCACGGTAAAAAGTTGACCGGGCAGTAAATGAGCTTATAGATAATAGATGGCGGCTTTTTAAGGGCCCGACCGCAGCCATTTAACAGCCGAGATGTGCCGCTCGCTGACGTCCAGGGGCTTTTAGAGAGAGTGTGTGTCTGTGTGTGTGAGAGCGCCTCCTAATCCGCTCTTTCATCATGCGCAGGAGACAGTAGGTGCGAGTGACTTAGGAGGAAACTCTCAGATTTAACCTTTTGACCCGGAAACAATAGTGAATGGCCGAGAAAATCAGGAGAGTAGGAGCTTGATCAAACGTGTGTGTGCGTGTGTGTTTTTACTAAAAGAGGAAGAGTCAACAATCAGACAGGAGCCTTTGTCTGCAGGCGCCTGTGTGGGTGTGTGTTGCTTGTCGCATTGTGTGTGTGTGTGTGTGTTCTTCACAGGATCTTTGGCAGGAAACCTTCCATCAGTCCTGTCTGTCTGCCACCATTTTGATTTTATCTTGATTTTATAGACACACACGCACACACACACGCAAACACACACACCCACAGCGCCCGAAGGCAGCTGTCACGCCTCACTTCCTGTGTCTTGCCGCCGCCCCCCTCTCCCCTCACGCTCGTTCGTCAAATCTGTCACCTTAATTGGCCGCCTGAGTTGCTTTACCCGAACCCTGTGACACACAAACTCACACACATACAGATGTGCTGAAGACAACTTTGTGACCGGCAGATGTTTATCCATCGGTTTTAAATGAGATTTGAGTATTTTTATTGTTCAGAAGAAGTCGTGATGGCAACTTCCTTTACTTTACAAATTAAAAGAAGATATTTCATGGGCCCTGAGGGGAAGCAGGAGGACATTATCTTGATCTGGTGAACTCCCACTGACCTCCTTTCTTTCTGTGTGTCTCCTCAGAGCAATCTCTCCTGGAGGTCAAGCAGCAGCAGGTGAGCAGTGACGAGCATTTGGTCAAAGCCTCCAGTCCGTCCCCCGCCGCAGTGACGCCCACTCCCCCCAGGAGGGAGCACAGCGTCCTGTCCATCCTGCGCGGCACCAACAGCACCTCGGCCTCCTCGTCCGCCAAGAGGGAGCCCAGCCGGCCGCTGCCCACCCGCCCGAGCTGTGCCGACAGCCCCGAGCGCCCCCTGTACCCCCGCGCCCTCTACCCGGCTTTCAGGGGCCACCCTCACATCCCTGAAGACTTCCTGAGCCACAAACCTGGCCAGCTGGGTTACCCTGCAACCCGTTCCCCTGGCAACCAATCCTCGGCGACACCTAGCCCGTCAGCGAGGAGCAGCCCGGACAGCAGCCCTCAGGGGAGTCCCTCGGGTGCGGTGCCTCCCCCAGCTTCTTTCTACTCCCCTGGACTGGGCTCCTACCCTGGTTACTCCCCACCTTCAGCCCCGCTCTCCTCATCCTTTTACCCTCCAGGAACCCCCTACCCACGATACCTCCTGCCCCATCACTACCCTCTGTCCGGCGGTGGTGTCCCCACAGTAGGAGGGATCCTCCCCCGGATGTACTCCCTCTACAGCAGCCTGCTGCCCACTCATGTGCCCCTCCTGCCCTCCGACACAGCAGGGAGGCGCTTCCTGATGCACGAACCCATCCACCCCTCCTCCATTTCTGCACACAGAGACTTCCTCCTCCCTGGGCCCACCAGTGCCTTCTCATCCGCCACCTCTCTGAAGGACAAAGCAGGGCCCCACCACCCTTACCCGGGGCACCCTCACCTACACGAACCAGCCCACGCCCCCTCCAGCGGCTCCCCGACAGCAGGCACGGCGCCCCCCAGCGAGCGGATGCCTACCAAGCCTACCTCAGCCCTGCTGGGCAGCGCCAGTGAGCATCGCCACGACGAGGAGGCCATCAACTTGACCAAAATGAAGCGAGGTGTTGGCTCAGCCGGCTACAAAGCGCTGCCGTACCCGCTGAAGAAGCAGAACGGCAAAATCAAGTACGAGTGCAACGTGTGCAGCAAGACTTTTGGACAGCTGTCAAACCTGAAGGTGAGGCTCCAACCACCGTGTAGTTGTTCTGCGTCTGGCTTTCAAAAATGTCTGCATGTGTGATTTACTGCCTTATTATCAATCCTGTCCTTTGTACTGTGAGGACTGCAGAGTGATTCATAGGCTGCAGAGCAGGTTTGCAGCACTTAAAAGAGTTGTACAGGAAGCTAATTACACAAACTGAACAAACATAATCAAGTTCATAGTGTTTTTAAAACTTTGCTGGTTTCTGTTATAGTTGCATTATCTGACCATCTTCTTCCTCTTCTCCATCGTCTCAGGTTCATCTTCGTGTCCACAGCGGAGAGCGACCCTTCAAGTGTCAGACCTGTAACAAAGGCTTCACGCAGCTGGCTCACCTGCAGAAACACTTCCTGGTCCACACCGGGGAGAAGCCGCATGAGTGCCAGGTGAGAAACGGAGCCAAAGATGATGTACTTTCATTGTGTTGATTTCCTGAAAACCAGTTGTGGCAGTAAGTTGTTGCTGACATCATTTTCTCCTCATCCAGGTTTGTCACAAGCGCTTCAGCAGCACCAGCAACCTGAAAACTCACCTCCGCCTCCACTCAGGGGAGAAGCCCTACCACTGCAAACTCTGCCCGGCCAAGTTCACCCAGTTTGTCCACCTCAAGCTGCACAAGCGCCTGCACTCCCGCGACCGTCCACACAAATGCCCCCACTGCCACCGCCACTACATCCACCTGTGCAGCCTGCGACTGCACCTGAAGGGCTACTGCCTGGCAGTCAACTCCGGCACCGGCAGTCCAGCCGTCTCCAGTCAGGCCGCCTTGGAGGAGGTGCATCGCGCTAACGAGGAGATCGAGCGCTTCGACATCAGCGAGCACGCCGAGCAGCTGGAGCTGCTGCAGGGTGGCGTGGAGGTGGAGGCCATGCTGGAGAAGCAGGTCCTGGGGATGCTGTGGGGGGAGAGCGACCTCAAGTCCTCCCACTTTCATCCCCGCCACAAGGGCGACGCCGGCGAGCTTCTGTCAGCGGGTTACGGGGCATACGAGTCCCCGAATGAGACGTCGGTCATCAAGATACGGCGCAGCAGCCCCATCCTGCCACTTCCTGCCAACGTCACCGTCAAGCAGGAGTCGGAGGATCACGCTTAAATGACCTTTGAAGCCAACGGACACGGAGCAGAGACTGCGTGGCTCAAAGTGGACGAGGTTGCCGAGAGCAACAGCTGTAAATAATTAAATAGGAGTGACATCATGAGCACGCCGGGTTTTCAACCTATCAGGGACTCTTGTACTCAGGGCTACAACAGACACTGTCCCATGACTACTTCGCAGTTTCAGCGTTTATTAGACTAAGAGACAATCAACTACCCAGGACTTAATGTAATTAATATAATGCTATTATCATTATTGTTGTCGTATTGTTTTGGTCTTTATTTTCAAATGTCTTTGTTTAGTTTTTTTGGATTAATTAGTTGTTGTATAACCTCCTTAATTTATTATAGCTACTTTTGTTGTCTTTAAAAGCAATAAGTGGAATGACTGGTTACACTGACAGGGTGAAGTCAATGTAAAAGACTGTTTCTGTTGATTTTGTTTCTCTCTGTGGCCATTTCTCTGTCGATAGTCACTCTCTCCGCGCCTCTATCTGTCCTGCGACCTCTGACCTGGCGAAGCAGGGGCGTCCACTCTTCAGGGTTTTATCTATTTAAATTTTAAAAACCAGTATAGCAGGTTAAAAAGGGTTTGAAAAGAACTTGCCAAAGTATGGCACATAAATTTGTTAATTTAGCAACAAGAGCTTTATTTCAGCCCCCAGCTGCCCTCAAGTGTGACTGCGTCCGACGCCTGCTTCATTGTATGAAACAGGAAAAGGGCATTTTTTTGTATATTTTTCACAACGGTTACCTCAGTGTGCATGTGACGATATGAGTGTGTGTGTGTGTGTGTTGTAAGGGACAGCTGAAGGTGGGAGCTTTCTATTTATTTGCTTTCTTTGCTACTTGAAGAAGAAGAAGAAGAAGAAGAAGAAGAAGAAGAAGAAGAAGAAGAAACCAAACTGAAGTGCAGCTCTTGGTGTGGTCCAAAGGAGCGGCGCCGCCCGCTCAACATGTAGCACATAACGGACTCGGGAGGGCCGGTGAGCCCCCCCCCCCTCCTCCTCCTCCTCCTCCTCTACCTTTATTTTTTTATCAACACTGTCAAACGTCCTCAGATTTCGGGATTCGCTCTTGACGCTAGTAACCAAAGTTGACTTTGATTTCAAAATGCACACCAAAAAAAAAAAAAAAAAGAAAAGTGGAAAATGCAAAGAAGGGAAGGAGGAAGATGAGGAGACGCTGAAGAAGGGAAGATGAACTGTGTGTATATGAAGTGTTTCCCTCTTTAGCTGTGCTCACTCGTTTTTTTTTGTTTTTGTTTTGTCTTATTTTTGTTAATATTTCAGTTGAGAAACAAATGCCCCCCCCTCCCCCCTCTTTAACCCCACCTGTCCGCCATCTTGTTAATGAACTGGCAAACACCAAAGCACCTCGGCCCTCTTTGATGCACTGGCCCCCTCCTCTTACTTTATAACTTCAGTGCCGATGCTTGCACCGTTTACACTGTGTTCGTGGTATTTATGGCATTAAGACTCATCTTAATGCTTCTACAGCAGCTGCAGCAGTTGCACATCAACCTGAGCAGCTCTCTCTCTCTTTCCTCCGTTTCACTTTCTAACGTTCGACCAAAGCGTCTCTCTCTCTCTCTCTCTCTCTCCCTCTCTCTCTCTCTCTCTCTCTCTCTCTCTCTCTCTCTCCCTCTCTCTCTCTCTCTCTCTCTCTCTCTCTCTCTCTCTCTCGGACCAGAGCTTTAACTCCCTAAAGGACTGTCTCTCTGTTTACATTCTGGTTTACATAGTTATTTATGTGCAAAAATGTCAAAAAAGTGTAAATTATGATATAAATGTTCACTGCTCTAATCTAAACCCTGTGGCTCCGTGTGTTTTATTCACTTGACGTCGCGTTTCGGTCCGACAGTCGTCTCAGAGCATGAAAAGGGAAGTAAAGTAAACAAGTGTTTAATTAATAGAGAGAAATGTGATGTGTCTATTTGAAAAGTAAATCTGTCTAAATATTTTTTTTAAATTTACGGAGCAGACAAATCAATTTATATTTAAATTCTCTTTATTTTGAGTGTTTTCTTGTTTTGGAAACTGGAGAATTTTGGAAAAACTTGTTTCAGTTAAACTTTACATTAAAACATAACATATGTGAGTAAAGATTTTTTATTGTAGTTCACTCACAGAGAAGATGTCACAAAGGACGATGCGATAAAACACAAAGGAAACAGTATAAACTCAGATAAAAATCAAAAGTCAGATTTATTTCTATAGCACATTAAAACAACAGGAGTTGATGTTATATAAACAGAAAAGATAAGAAGTACGATGTTAAAATAAAATGAGTTGACAGGAAAAACACATTAACAGGAAAAAGATAAGTTAAAAAAATACAAATACAGTAAAAGGCAGAACGCAAAGTGGAAAACCATATAAAAAATAATACATATTTATATATTTAATTAATTCTCAAAATAATTTCTTCGAGTCAGCAATGATTCAAACTGTTTCTGAGTTGTAATAATGAAAGTGAAATAAGAATATGCATTAAAAGAAACATGAGACAAACTCAAGCTGAATTAAAACCAAGATTAAAGAGGGATAATTTTAAAGTAGAATTTAAACAGTTGATAAATCAATATATCAATAAAAATAATGAATAAAACAACGTGAACAAACAGGCCAGTGTATTAAAATCACATGACTAAAATCCACTCTGGTGGTAACCAGTTGAAAACAATAAGAATGAAGTGGAACAGTCTCCACAGGTGTTTTCACTTGAATCACTGCTCTTTATAAGACTGGAGCTCAGCAGCTGTGAACTCAGCACAACTTTCACCTTCCCCGTCCCCGTGGGTTCGTTTAGTGGAAACCTCACGTAGCTCTCACTCGGAACAGCTTCCACCTGCAGACGTCTAAACACGAGTTGAGTCACAGATCGGACGTTTATCACCTGATCCGAACGTTTTAAAACCAACTGAGGCGAGGATGAAAAGAAACGAGGCCAGAGAGAGAGAGAGGATTGAAACGCTTGACTTCCTTCTCATCCACACAGCCGACCAATCACAGAGTGTGTGAGTGTGTCGTGGTTTCAGAAATATGAAATACAAGCGGTCGGACTCTGGATTCAGACGCTCCTCTAAAGGTCCCAAGTTGAGAAGTTGTTGTTCTGATCTGAGACGACGTTCATGTGAATTTTCTCAGGAAACTCATTTTGACACCACTTGATCTTTCAGTAGCAGTTTCTGAAGCTGTTTGATGAACACGAGTTCCGACTCAGTCTCAATGATCCAGAATCAGTGACACCACCTGACATCACAGGTATTATTTGGGTTTAAAAGAGCAGCGACTGGTTTCTCCTCCAGTCCAGTGATTCACATCCTCCAGTTCCAGCCCAGCAGTAAACCCGGCTCTCGGAGGAGAGTCATGAATCTTTATGTTCGTTTTTCCGTGAGACGGCGAGCGGGAGCCCTGCAGCAGGAAGTGGGAACACAGCTCTCTGTGTCCTCCGGGCTGCAGGAGCTGTGGTCTGGGTTTTATCCTGGAGACAGCATGACTCATTCTGGAGCTTCGGCCCAGAGAAACGTCCGGATTCAGCGGATTCACTCATCGGCAGCGACGACCAATCAGATGCTGCAGCTCTTAGATCGTAAACGTTACATGTGGCCGACAGCTGAAGGCCAGAGTGAGACAGATTGAAGGTCAAAGGTCAAACTAATATGGAAGATTATACCAGTTACTCTCTGATGACCAAAACCAGGATTAAAATCTAATTCACAATATCTATATTATCATTAAAGTATTTTTTATATATATATATATACCACACTGACGAGGAGCTTCAGAGTTTTCTCTGAAGGAGACGAGTTCCTCTTCACCACAGACTTTGGGCTTTTTTAATATTCAATTTTTTATGCTCATAAAAAACCTTTCAAACACATGAGAGGAAACAAACACTGAAAAACATCATAATTAATGTGGATTTCCACAGTTGAAAATCAACCAGCACAGCATCAATAGAGAACAGACAACAAATATAACAACACGTACAAAAGTAAAGTCCATGAACAGCATCATTCATTAATATATTATTAACATTACATCACTGATGTTTGAATTCAACAGATTCATGATAAAGATTAGTTATTGTGAGCGTCTCTGTGCAGCAGCCGCTTGACAAAGGAAGTGACTCGACACATTTCCGCCTCCACGTTATTAAAGATCCCTCAGAAAGTGACGAGTCGCTGTGTGAGAATCGATCCGTTACCTCATCGCCTCCCTTTGACTCAGCATCTTTCACTTTTGCGCAGCGCGTCGCTCTTTCCTGTTGTTCGATCTTCTTATTACTATCAGGGAAACTTCTCCAGTCACATGTTGACACAGCGAGTTCCACTGCCTCGGTATCATGACGCCGGGGTTTCACAGCCCTTTTCTGACCGGGGGCTGAACAGCTCCTGCCACGGCTGTGGGAGGGGGGATATCCCACAGCTACCCAAACCTCAGGCCTGTGTTCCACCCGCCTGAGACGAGCTGAGCCCTGCTGATCTGACTCCCCCACCGCGGCTGATAAGCTTTCAATCTGTGTCTCATCTCCCACAGTCCCTCGTTTCACATGAGCACTTTCTTACCAAAGTGAGACGCCCACCATTTACAGTTAAAGGAAACGTTTATCTGAGAGCTGGTCTTTAACTCAAACCTCCACGATGGTGTCGCTTTGTGCAACACTTACACTCATGTCTATGTCATGTGATTTTATCTGTTTTATCAGAATAAGAGATCAACTGCTTTGAAATGACTTCTGCAAACACCTAGAGAAGGAAATTCACTTTGATAGAAGAAGGGATTTTGTAATTTAAAGATGCTTTTTGTGAGGACTCACTAACGTCAGTGTTATTAACAGTTTACTAACCAATCGAGCTGAAATGTCGTGAGTAAAGCAACAAACTTTGAAACTTCAATCCACACAAACCAGCCGAGCAGCCGGTCTCATACCTTCTCAGCAGTCTCCGTAGAGTCCTGTCTGCTCTGAGGACGCATCGTGCTCATGGGGCGTAAACCCAACGTCGGCCAAAGCTGTTGACAGGCGTCCATCAACAGCGCGTGATCGTGAGTGCGTTCACACCTGGACTCAGAGCTGCGGCGTCTCAAGTCCACAGCTCTTAAGTCCACGACATTATTCGTTCCAAAGGTTGAATCTCGATAATTTGCCCGACTGACCTTTCCTCTAGCGCCCCTATCAGGCTGAAACCTTCATGTTTCTCTATGCTGTGATTTTCGAGCTTCAGACTGCGAGGCTGCAGTGGAGAGTCGACAGTAAACAGCAACAGTGCTGCTGGCGTCGTTTCAGAGGAAATACGCATGATTTACACACACACACACACTTATTGAGACATTTATAAACACGCGCACACAAACACACACACACACACACACACACACCAGGAAATGCATTTAGTGCACAATCGCAAACAAAAAGCCGTGTACGAGCTCGTGTTCTTCCAAACATATACACAGATATTATACACATGTAATACAAACATTAAACATCCGTGTTCTTTCATGTCTCTATTTACTGATTAATCATTTGTCTCGAGAGATCTTGTCGGTTTCCCCTGAAATGTCGTGATGACTTTCAGAACGAAACCGTGAACCAAACCAACCCTTCAACACCCACGCACATACGCACACACTCGCACGCACACACACACACACACAGACACACACTCTCCATCTCCTCCCGGCTGCGTTCCAGAGTGACGCCGACGGAGACGTTTTCCGGAAACCGAGCAGCGTCCTCAGGGGCATCGTGTTTATCACAAACATCTTACAGGACATCATCGCTTCACTCGGACGCAGGGGGGGGGGGTTAGAGGTCAGGACGGGTGACTCAACTACCCACCCGCACCCCCCCCTCGTCCTCAACCAACTTCCCCAAATTCACTTTTCCTTCTCGAAAGTTTACAACAGGAAGTCTCGGCTGTTTTTGGTGTTGGGCCAAGACTCTGATTGGCTGAGGGTGGACGCTGGTCATGACAGGGGACTTTTTTTCTATCGAACATCAACACGTCATTAGCACATTGACGGCAGAACCTCGGGGAAATATTATAAAACAAATGAGAGCGTGATGGAGCCAGTTGGGAGCCAAATGTTTCCCCAGATTAAAACCAGATTCACCATAAATCCTGTTGCTGCCTGTCCCCAGTAAGAGCTGCGTCTCCTCGGTTCCTCTCTGTCTCCACTGGACAGAATAAAGATGTTGGACGTGTCTGATTTCCTTTGTCTCCTTCCACAGTCAGAAACCCTTTTATCCACACGTCTTCCATTCAGAAAGTTATATGTCCTGTCAGCGGCGTGACAGAAATATCGTTACTTTACAAGATAGTTGCCAAAGAATGACTCTGAATTATTTTGGTGTCGTGATCCTCGGACGACTCTTGGTTTTGTTTCTTAATATAAATTATGACAAAATGAGTTAACAGGTCACAGCTTTGCATTAAGAGCCACTCAGTCACCCTCAGTGCAGTACTAGTAGTGTATTAGTAATCTATTACTAGTATTCCATGTGGTTAACAGATCATTATGTTCAGTTTAGTATAATTTGTATTAATGACACCAGAAGCCACAATCTGTGACGACTCTGAATTGTTGTCCCGGGACAAATGAAGTAGTTTTGAATTGAATTCAACAACACATCAGCTGAGGACATGTGAGACAACATTGGAATAAACATGCAGGAAGGAACATTGTGTTCATATTGAATCATCTTATTAGACGTTATGTTGAATCAGCACAGCTCATAAAATGTAAAGGTCCCAGTGTAACGTGTAGGAACCAAATCTTTATTATATTTAAGTGTCTATATATAAAAAATAATGACGACATCAACAAAAAATGCAGAAACCAAATTGTTTCCTTATTTTTCTCTTTACTTTCTGATTCCAAACTTCTCCTTCTTCCGTGTTGATAATAAAATCCCAGAGTCCGACTCCTCTGGTTTCCTTCCCTCTAAATGTGAACCACGTTCTCCGTGTGGAACTCATTGGATTGATTTGAGGTAACATGAGGCGAAGCCGTGGCACTAATATGATTACAGGCACCAATCGGTGCCGAGGTACCGTGACACCGGCAGAGGAGGTGGACGTATGAGTTTAAGTTGCCATAGCGACAGACTCACCAGCTCCTGTGACGTTTATGATGTTCGGAGGTTTGTTTTACGACGACTCACCGGGTGTGAAACACGAGAGCGCTAACCGACAAATACGGCTCCGGGCCTGTCAAGTCCGGGTTCACCACATCATACTGTGTGTGTGTGTGTGTGTGTGTGTGTGTGTGTGTGTGTGTGTGTGTGTGTGTGTGTACAGGATTGTTTCATTTTTCATTTTTCATGTGTGTGTGGGTGTGTGTTTTTAATCATATCCATGCAGAGTGTGTGTTATCTGCGTTTTTTATGAGCCATATGTTATAGAACAGCTTTTAAACTATTATACACAGACACACACACACACACACACACACACACACACACACACAGGTCTCAGTTCAGCAGATGATGCAAACAATCATTTCCTCAGATGATAAAATTTGTACAAAGTCATTTCTGACATTTCCAATCATCTCAATCTGTCTTCGTTTCAGTGAATCTTGAATTTTACGCACGTTTCCATGCAAATGATGCTGCCATTGATGTTTTTATAATAACATTATGAAAGTTATCGGGATGTTATGAATAACTGGCAAAAGATTAAAGATGGAAACTGATATCAACTTGAAGCAGAATCATTCATGTTGGCAAGAAAAAAATAGAGATACTAGAAAGTAGATGTGGGTCTTAAACTCTGTACGAATATTTGAATGTTTCTATTGTAATTCTTTCAGTTTAGATAAATACATGTTTTTTAATTGCCTCATTTATTTAAAGCCTCTGATTCATTAATTCCCATTTTAATTTCTCAGGTCCAGAGGAAAGATTTATTTCTGTCACACTTCCTCAAACTGAAAAGAAGAAAAAGAGACTTTTAGTTTTTACTTTGTGTTTCTGTCCCGACCGAATATTTGACATCCAGACTTTTGACATTTGGAGGTTTTGGTGCTTTGGAGTAAAAAACGACGACGTCAAGGATTCAGCGTGAAAACAGAGAGCGTGACGGTCTCCACATGAGGTCACATGTTCGATTTAAATAAACCTAAACCCTGTTTTACTAGTGAAACACACAACACACTCACAGCTTGTGTTGTTTTTTTGTTCTTTTGTGTCTGTTAAACACGCTTGTTAATTATCTGCTTCACACACACACACACACACACACTCACACGTGTGCAGAGGATGATGACTTGAGGTGAATCAGCACAAAGCGGTCGACCGCTGCCTCGTCCTGAATCCTCACACATGTGGAGCCTCGTTCTTCCTCTTCTCCTCTTCATCTTCAAACCGCAGCAGCCGGCGTCTCTTCCTGCACAACGTCCACATGTTGTTCACATCAACAGAGCGCTGCCGCCATTTTTACACCATGTTGTCCCGGTCGCAGAGGAAATGTTTTATATGGTTACTGGAACACAGGGGGGGGAGTGTGTGTGTGTCTGTGTGTGTGTGTGAGTGTGTGTGTGTGTGTGTGTGTGTGATAATTGGCAGACTCCAGATCCTCATTTTATTGATCGTTGTTGGTTTATTATCGGGAAACGTGAGTTACCGTTACTTGGCGTCTGGCTGTGTGTTTTTGTGGGTTCGACAGAAACCAGGTTCCTTCTGTTTGTGAAAAGTGGCGTGACCAGCCTCTCTGAGGGGCGGAGTCAGGTCGTCAGGGAGACTCCGCCCACCTGGACTGACGCTAATTAAACCAGCAGCCAATCAACCGCTGGCTTTTTACCTTTAACTTAAATCGAACTTTAAAGCAAATTTCTCAACTTGTTTCCTCATCACTGACGACACGGATGTAACACGCAGACGTGTTTCCACCTCTGATTGTTTGTTTGTTTGTTTGTTTGTTTGTTTGTTACGTGAGGTCACACAAACACAACAGAGGTTTTTATCATCACGTTTTTATCATCACTTTCTTGAACATTGTGCGACTGAAGAACATTTTCACTGATTTCTCAGAGAAAAATTCATGGATCTTGATAAAAGAAAATCAGCCACATGCAGGAGTGATTTCCTGCAGCTTGATTACATCTAGCTGTGTATTTTATCTTTTATTTAGTTCTTTGTCTTTTTTTGTCTCTTAAGCAAAAACAATAACATCCTGTTTAAAACAAAATTATTTCAATGATGAGAAAAATAAAACATCTTTTTAAATATTTCTGCTTCTGTACAAATATCAAACGGGAAGTTTTAAAGGTGTTTTCAATCAACACAGAATAAACAAGCGTCCGGTCCTCATTAACTAAAGAAAAGAAAAACACCCCTAAAATGATAAGGCTGCAAAAGTAACTACATTTATTTTAAATGAAAAGTTTAATTACATCTCTTTCATGTATTTGTCCTATTTCAATTATAAACTCAACAGAAGCACCGGTCAGAAAAGCAATTAGAAACAATATCATAGAGAATATGAAGTTAAACAGAGAGAAGAACATTTGTAATAAAGTAAAAGAGTATAATATAAAACAAATTAAATACTGCACTATATTTACATTAGAGGATGCAAGAGTAAAAGCAAAGAGTAAACTGTGAAAGTAATTATTATGTAAGATGCTTGTTAATTACAGAGTATTATTGTGTATTTTGTGTCCAAACACGTCAGAGAAACGTATTAAACTTAAGTTTTGAATTCATGTCAACAGCAAAGTGACTCAACGAAAAAACGTTTCATTCATAAGCCGCCAATAAAAGTTTGTAAAAGTGTCGACAGGACGCCTCGATGTGGCCGAGACAAATTACTGCTCCGGGTTTTATGTGAACGACATCATCGCAAGTCGAGGTGAACATGTGCAGCCTGCAGCCAATCAGGAGCCACGTGTGCTGACCCCGAGGCCACGAGCACAAAGACACACACACATTTATTAATAACTATAATAATAATGTGTGTGTGTGTGGGTGTGTGTGTGAGAGATCAAAGCTCGCTCGCCCCCTATGGTCAACATCCTCCTGTCATCCTCTCTCTTTCTTTCTCCAACTGTCGGTGGCTCTCTCTCTTCAGGGTTAATAACAGGTTAGTGTGTGTGTGTGTGTGTGTGTGTGTGTGTGTGTGTGTGTGTGTGTGTGTGTGTGTGGTGTGTCTGTGTGTCTGTGTGACTGGAAATGCTGAAAAACACCTCCAGGACACGGAGGAAGCTTTTCTGTTGTTGTTCTGATCCCGACCATGTTTCTATAAGTGTCTGTGCACATTTGTTCAGCAGAAGTTTGAACAGATTGATGCCCACAGTGGTTTCTGTGTCCATAAACCTTTGGCTGTGTGCGTGTGTGTTTGTGTTTGTGTGTGTTTATGTGTGGTTTCTTTGCAGAGGGGAAAGTTTTCTTCGATAAGCGGAAGAGGAAAGAGAGAGAGGAGGGAGTGAACTGACTTTTTTGCAAGAAACTGAAGAGAAGAAGAACATGAAAGAAAGAAGGAGGAGGGGCGAGGGACATTTAATGTGTCATCCGAGTGGGTGAGTGTGGGGGCGTGAGAGACGGAGGGAGAGAGAAAGAGTTGGAGAGAGAGAGGGAGAGAGAGAGAGAGAGAGAGAGAGAGAGAGAGAGAGAGAGAGAGAGAGAGAGAGAGAGAGAGAGAGAGAGAGACGAGTGAACTGTGTACTTTTGAATCATTATAAACTTCAAAGACTGTCGCTCTCGTTAAAAATGGACGTCCATCCCTCCATCCCCTGAGAGAACCACAGTCTGTGTGTGTCTGTGTGTGTGTCTGTGTGTGTGTGTGTGTGTGTGTGTGTGTCACACTGCCAGGAATAGGGAGACAAAGAGACACACACACACACTTCTGGTTCTCTGGTTGTTTGCTGGTGTCGCTGGTTTTTCACTGGAAGGAACTTTTCCACAGATTTCTCATCAATCAGCTGCTACAAATTAAATGATAATTTTTATTTTTTAAAGAAAAACCCATAAAAACCAGTAGAAAACAAAGAGTGGATTGAACACAGCTGTGAACCAGTTGTGCAGCTTAATGAGGAGTTAACTGGAGCGTCGGTAAACAAGGAATCACTCTCGATGACCCCGTTAACCTCACACGCTGATCGCTCACAGGTCAAAGGTCGACAAGGACACGTTCCATATGATCTGTACGCAGGTGACTGAAAGATGATCTGATGCTGATATTGATCAGAAAGTTAGTTTAAAAAATGTAAAAATCGCTGCATCCGATTGGACAATTGACACCTGATGTTTTATATACATCAAAATACCCTTCATGATCATATAGAGGGAATGATGTCGTCATGACGTCATATAGCGTAGTAATACCTTAACTATTACAACCAATAACATTAGAGACACGATCTACAGTTTGTTATTGGTTCATTCATTGTGTGTGTGTGTGTGTGTGTGTGTGTGTGTGTGTGTGTGTGTGTGTGTGTGTGTGTGTGTGTGTGTGTGTGTGTGTTACCATAAAGACGCAAGTGAAAGGGCGGTAAACTTTACGACAAATTAATTTATTTGCTTTTGTGGATTTCAAAACCATCAAAGCTCGAAAAATATGTTTTTGTTTTTGTCTCCCTTTTTTATGCAAATTTCTGTAATAAAAATGATCGTTTAACATGATTTCAATTAGAAGTTTTTTTAAGCCTTTTGTTTTTTAAAGCGTATTAAAGGCCTGAAACCCGTGTGCGTGTGTGTGTGTGTGTGTGTGTGTTGCATGTAAACAAACATGTCTAGACAAAAGAGTTAGAAGAGACTCATTAACACTAATTTACTCTCTCTCTCTCTCTCTCTCTCTCTCTCTCTCGTGTCTCTCCGTCCTGTCATTTCAAATGTATCATCACACACATTTTCAGCTCAGCAGGAAAACACACACTCAGGGCTCGTTGTGATTTTGACTCGTCCCACACGTTTTCTGTGTGTGTGTGTGTGTGTGTGTGTGTGTGTGTCTCATGACTTCCTCTTCATCACTAATCGCTCTCATCTGTTGATCTTCTTGATGTCTGATACACACGGAGCTGCGGGCCCCTGAGGAGACGCTGTGTTTGTGGTTTCATGGAGTCGGGCAGGACAGTAGGGGACAGAGTCTGAGGGCAGAGTTTGTGGTCTGAGCTGATGGTAAAAGTGTGTGTGTGTGTGTGTGTGTGTGTGTGTTTATTACAAAGAATGATTTCAGGGAATCAGCTGGAAATCCGAGGTCCGGTAAACTTTGTGTTTACAGTCACTGTGGAGACACAAAGAAACAGCTGATAAGTAGATTTAATTACGAAGTCGCACTGACACGATAATGCTGAGAAACTCTCTCATGTGATTCTAAACATGATTAAAAACACCAGTTTGTCATTTTTTTAATTCCTGGAGTCAGTGTCTTGATCTCCCGGAGTTTTGAACTATTGAATTATCGTAACCATGGCGATTTCAAACACCTTTTCCACCAGTGTCCTCGAACCGGCTCCCTTCAGGGTTCTTGGAACCTCGGTCCAGAAAGTGAAGCAAATGCAGAAGTGCCTGAAACCTGTGTTCTCTCTCTGACCAGCAGAGGGCGACTCTACTGGTCGTTACGATAGAAGTCTTATTAACGTCAGTTTCAAGTCTTCTTCAAAACAACATCATGCTCATGTTTAAATTATCCATTTAGACTCAAATAGACCAATAAGCATCGTGTACATTGGGGGCGTGGATACCACAGTGTGATTGACAGCCAGAACCATCCAACGGGTGCAGGCGGGTCTGCAGTGTCCCGGAGCTCTGAGTCAGGCTCCACCCCCTTTATCCAAATATGGGTACTTCTGGTTGCAAAAAACCAAGATGGCGCTGGAGAACACGATAGTGTGGGTTTACCACATCAAACAAAATCAATGTGTGTGTGTGTGTGTACGGGATGGTTTCAATTTTCATACGTGGGTGTGTGTTTTTAAAAAATGTCACGACGATGAGGCTTCAGAACAGCAGCTGACAAACCGATGGGTGACGTCACGGTGGGTTGATGCCAGACACACTGCAGTGAAGCAGCTCGCTTTTCCCCCTGTATCATCAATGATGGTGTTTGGAGTGGAAATAAACAGCAGTGGTTGTAAGTGTTGGTACTTTCCTGAAAGACACTGTGTCCGTCATGTTTCCCTCACGCCTTCTTCTTCTTCGTCTCTTTTCAACTGGTAGGATGTGACACGACCGGGGACGTCGTCATCGACCTCCTTCGCTGACGATGGATTCAAATGCAGCTCCTCATTCGACGCACGTTTGTGGATCTAGAGCCTGAAGTGGATTTCACACTGTGATGATGTGTGTTTGTGTTTTGACCAGAATCTGTAACCAAGCAGGATCGTGGATGAAACACACACACACACACACACACACACACACACTCAGAATTAAACAATCTTTTCCACATGCAGAACAATTTACGTAACCCCCCCCACCCCCACCACCCTCAGTGTGGTGTACAGTATGGGGGTCGGACGTCGGATCGGGAAATCCCATAAAAGCGTGTGTGTCAGCGAGATGACAGAGTGAGACAGAGTCTACATCACTGCGTCTAGAGCTACAGTGTGTGTATACAAACACACACACACACACACATTCTACACCCGCAAAGGGCCTGGTCTTGACTCAACACCATAAACACAGCGTCCCATCATGCTCGGCGGCGGCGGCGGCGGCAGCAGGGTGAGAAAGCCCAATGTGATGACATGATGCGTGACATCACTCACACACACACACACTTTTTGAATTAGCAGACTGGCAGAACGACAACAGACGAGTGTGTGTGTGTGTGTGTGAGAGAAAAGATGTGCGGAATTCCAATGGAAGTCTTCACACACACACACACACCTGCGGGGGGCTATGAATGATGTCTGTAATTATTTAAACACACACAAATCACACACTTCACACTGAAGGGTTTAATTCCGCGAAACCAAGCTTTCCCACTTTGAGTCAAACACACACACAGACACACACACACACAGACACACACAGACACACACACATACACTCCCAGTGACAGAGCGGCCCGGGGCCTGTCTGACAGGACAGTTTAGTGGTCTCATTAGCAGCCGGTGGAATTCCAACAGATAATTAACCAGGAGAGATGAAGAGAGAGAGGGAGGGCGAGTGCCAGCAGTAAAACACATGAGAGAGAGAGAGAGAGAGAGAGAGAGAGAGAGAGAGAGAGAGAGAGATGGATAAAGTGAAATCACCAAAGAGGAGGGAAGCTTGTGTGTGTGTGTGTGTGTGTGTGTGTGTGTGTGTGTGTGTGAATCAGTGCACGACTGACACACTTTCACTGACACTTAACAGGAGAAATTCATCATTGATTTTGTCCTTTTCACATTTTGTTGATAATCAAGCTGTGTCCAGACACTTTGTGTAGTTTGTGTTTCTCCTGTGACAGCAGCAGCAGGTTGTCGGGTCAGACTCGTTCACAACAACAGGAACATGTGGGGAACATCCAGGCGTCGGCCCTCATCACCAAAAGCTCTGGAACCTCCTCGTCTTTCTGAGTTGACGTCTTCGTCTTCTGCGTGTACGGCTCCTCTTCTTCCTCCTGAGATATTTGTGTTCTTCCAGTTTCACGTCACGTGTTAGAAACCTCATCAACACGTCCACTCGCTCACTGGGAAACTCTGACATGTTACGAAGGGGCTGCAGCAAAAGCTCTGGAAAATGTCCGGAGCAACCGACTCTGACATTTGCGTTTTCACCTTCCGGATAATTTCAGGAAAATGTTTGACATGCATCTACTGTATCTGTGTAGGAATCTAAAACGTTGGAATCATCCTTTGAACCAAGTAAAGTTTCCCTTGATGCCAGTGAGCAGTGATTTGTGATGATTCGGATGAGTCAACGTTTTTATCATAAGATGTAACTGGTGTGAATTGGTGCAAAGTCAAAATGAGTAAAATCAGTGCTGTGTGTTATGTTTAAACAAATGTTGTGCGCTTCTTAACTTCACAATCTATGACTAGATCCTGTGACAGTTCAACATTTCAGCTCACTTTCATTAAGAAAACAGTGTCGGACGAAAGCTTTGAATGACATTTTATTTCAGTACGAACAGATGTGTAAACAAAAAGCACAAGATGCAAACTTTGCTTAAAAAAACGTGATTAGTTCTCTCATCTCATCTGGAAAAACCAAGTTAATCCTCTGCTTTTTCCTCCAGTTTGGTCTCAGTCCACAAACCTCGTCTTGCACATGTAAGATGTCAAACGGCCGCGGCCCCCGACCGCCTGCAGACGTAAAGCTAAACGCTCCTGATGTCTCATTATATCAGAGCCCAGTTCTTCAAATGAAACAAAACCAGATGCTCGTTTACGTTTGGCAGCAGAGAAAGAGGCTGGAGCTGAACCTGACAAACACAGACAGTAAAACTGTTTGTATTGATGAAGAGAAATCAACACCTGCTATTGAAAACACGTGTGAAGCTTTTTGTTTTTCTTCCCGAGAACAACCATCTACACTTTGTCTCATAAATCGCTGGAAGATGCTCGAATGTGCAGAGACGCTAAAACAACACCAGTTAAAAACGGACAAGTGTTTCGGGACTCGTTCACACCTCGTTGGGTTCAGAGCTTCAGACTCTTCAGTTCAGTCTGAACCTGAACATCAGGTGTGAACGGTTCCTCCGACCAGAAGAGGAGCTCTGGGTCTGGATCAACCTGAACCTGGTTCTGTTGGTTTGCAGTGAAAACACTTTGTTGGAGAGCTTGGACTTTTGGACCAATCACAGGAAGTAGAGACAGAATTAAACAATGGAAGAAGAAAAAGAAGAAGAGGAGTACTGTAGTATTGTGGAGTACTGTAGTATTGTGGAGTACTGTAGTACTGTAGTATTGTGCCTGATGGTGCTGAAGCTGGGAGTAATACCATCAGGATGTTACCGTGGCAACCACATCAGACGCCGTCTACAAACCAATCAGAGTCAAGTACAGGTAGACTCCGCCCACGTAGGTGATGACGACAGGACGTACGTATGGCAGACAAAATTCTTTAGTCCCTAAATTACAACGTGAAACCAAAACTAACCAGATCAAATGAAGCTGGTTCTGACTCATTTTCACTTTGTGTGTCAGTTTCTTGAAGTTGCAGAATTCAGTCCATGTTCCCACATTAAAGGTCAGTTCCACTTTATCACCTCCGCACAGCAGCTTCTCCTCACCACAAAAACTACCGAAGCCATACACACTTGGTGGACGGGGGGGAACTCTTTCACTTTTGGAGCAGATTCCATTAAGGGGGTATTTGAACATTTCTGTGTACGTGGTTTGTGTATTTATCTGATCTCAATACATGCAAATGAAATATGGTGATAAAGTGGCCGAGACGTTGAAATATGAAACAAACATTTCTCTCACAAGTGATGATGAAAGATGGACGAAAAAGAAGCGAAGCAGTAAAATGTTAATTCAGAGACAGAAGCAGACGACAGTTTGTTAACTTCCTTTTTCAAATACAAAATTAGATGTTGGGCTGATGATCAGTTCAGTTCAGATCCAATTCTTCTCTTTTTATCATTAATCCAATAAACAAAATAAACATTAATCCATGAAACCGAAACCAAGAGTGAATCCTCAGCTGTTTGAGTTTGAGGAGCAGAAACATTTTCCTCAGGCTCTGATGTAAACTCAAGAGTGTGAACGTGCCTGAAGTGACGATGAGATGCTGATGATAAAAGAATTCATAAGGCAGCTTCAGCAGGAGGTGGAAGCTCCACCTCCCCAAACAAACTCTTCTCCCCGTCGACGGCACAGTCTTCGTCAGGATGGAGCGAAGAGGAGGAGGGATCTCTTCACCTCCTCTCCTCTCGTGGGATGTGTGGTCATAAAGAAAGAGAGAAGGAGGAGGTGAAGATGCGAGACAGCAGAGTAGAAAAATTAGACGTCAATCTCTTCACTCCGGGGAATCTCCTCCTCTTTTCGGAGCGGAGGAGGAAGAGAGGATCTCTCCATCCTCCCGTCCTAAAATCAGGTGGAGTAGTAGTGGTCGTAGGAGTAGAAATATAAATAAACAAGATGTAAAAGGAGGTTTGTTCAACACCTCCTTCACATCCTTTTCTTTTCATTCTGATCTCCGTCTCGTTGCAGAGTCTTGTTAGTTCAGAGTTTCCAACATTTCGCGCGAGGACCGTTTCCTGGGAGATGCGGCCGGCTGGTGCGTCGGCTGGTTGGTCGATCAGTGTTTTCATGGCGGACGGCGACGACGGGGCGGACGCCGTGTCAGTCGGTGGGAACGGGGACAACGCAGATGTGCAGGAAGTTGTCAGGGTGGCTGAGGTGTTCGCTGAGCCACTGCAGAGGCGTCTCCAGCAGCGGCTCGATGCCGTGGATCACCACCTGGTTCTGCTTTGGCTCACCTGGACGGAGAGAGACAGGAAAAATACGTTAATAACAATTAGTAAAACATCTTTTATTTAAATTTTTAAAGCGTTTAACTAATAGAAGAAGTATAAATAAAAAGAGAGCAGGAGGGAAGAAAGGATCAGAGGGAAAGAGTAGACACGGAGAGGAGGACAAAAAGAGAGAGTAAAGAAAGAGGAGAAAACGACAAGAAGAGTGAAAACTATGGAAAAAATAGAATATGAATATAAGAAGAAAAAGGAAAAAGGAGGGAAAAATAAGAGCAGTAAATGTATGAAGGGTCGAGATAAGAGGAAATGAGCAAAGGAGGAGAGGGAAGGAAAGAGGAGAAAAGGAGGAAAGGACAGAAAACAAGCGACAGAATAGGTAATCAGAATAAAAAAGGGGAAGGAAGCAATGAAAAGGAGGAGAGAAATAAAACTGGTGAACAAATGAAGGGGGAGGGGAGGAGCGAGGAGAAGAGAAGAGAAGATAAAGAAAATGATAGATAGAGGGAGAGAAGAGAGAGAGATGGTAAGATGAGGTGAGGCCGACCACATCAGAGATCAGTGATACCGCGGGTGTGGTGGCTGAGAGAGAGTGAGGAGAGAAAGTGTGTGTGTGTGTGTGTGTGTGTGTGCGTGTGTGTGCGTGTGTGCGCGTGCGCGAGTGTTGTTCAGCTATGAACCAGAGCAAAGTGACAGTTGATTATTTTAGCGCTCGTCGTTGAGTGCATTTGAATTTCAAACTTTCACTCTGACAGCTCGTGCTTTCAGACGGGCGGCGCCGCCCTCTAGCCCGATGACCTCCTGGAGGTCGAACCCGCCCGTTACTGAAAAGGCCGCGACCGCAAATCAGCCGTTACAAGAAGCGGCAGCTTTCTCGACCGTCTCAGCCGTCGTGTGATTTTACGATTTGATTTCACGCTCGAGCTTTATTTTTATTTTTTTTTTTACATGAAGTGTTTTACAAAGAAGGAAGTGATGTCGTGAAGCCTGAATCATAGTAACCCCGTAAACCGTCAAGAAAGATGGACGACTTAACAAATCCAAAGTGTCTCAATCACCCCCTGGTGGCTGGATGCAGTACAGGACCCTGTCTCCTCGATGTTAGCAGACGGGACACGGACCAAACTAAGAAAATCTGCACATTAAATTAAAGTTAAAGTTAAAGTTTCTGTCACTTTAGGTGTTTTTTTTACCAAACTGATATTTGTTCAAGTTGGATTTAAATTAGTAATTTGATGATATAAAAATGAGATCAAACATTCTCTCTAAGTGATTTCCTATCTTATTAAAACGCTAAAACATTAAAAAGTAAAAGTGAACAGAAGTGCTGTCTTGTTTCTGCATGAGGAGTTAGATCTGATACCAGAAGATCACAAAACAATAAAACCACAAAATATTTAAGTAGACAAACACTTCAGATAATAAAATAAACTTCCCAGGATTTGTTGAACATATTTTCTAATTATTTTCCCATACTTATTTAAAAAGTTGTTATTGTTATATCGAGCTCCCTCCACAGTTCAGTATCTCGTGCTCAAGTTGATGACACAGGTTATTAACATTTAATCACTTTAGCTTTAAATCTTATAATTTCCTTCTTGTAAATTAAATTCTACAATTTAAAAAAAAATATTCATCTTAATGGGAAATTTTAACTCCTCTGGATTAAATCAGTGAATTTATTTTGATCTTTTTACCATAAGAATTAGAAGCTTGAGGTCGGGTATTTGAACTTGATTCTAAAACATGTTTAAACAAACTTTACATTTTGTTATGTTTCACTAGAAACTCGTCAGACCTCAGAAAAAGCTGCTGTTTAAAGACAAGGAAGAATTTTAATCTCACCTCCGCAGTGATTCATGTTTCAAGACAAATATTTGTGCAGTTTTTGCAGAAATGACGCATGATTTGATCGGCCAAAGAAAAACAGAAACCACGTTTAAGAAGAGCATTAACATGAAAACAGTTAATTCAGATGTTTCCACTCTGGTTGGTTTGAGAGACAGAGATTTAAAGTTATGCTTTCAGTTTAATTTGAAAGTAGAAATATATGTTAAGGTCCATGCAAGTGGTTCTTCAGCTTCAAGCTGAGAATGACAACTTTCTCTCACACATTCAGGATGTCTGCATGTGCGTGAGAACGACAGACAATTATGGGCCTTTTCCTGTCAATCACTCTGGACCTCAGCTCCCACACACACAGACACAGACAGTCACAGTCACACACACGCACTCAGGTTGTTCTCATTCACCCGCCGTGCTCGTGACATTTTAGCTCCACGTAATATCAGGAGGACGGTTGAGGCAGAGCGCTAACTGTCGCTCTGAGAAGCGGCTCCGCCCTACACCTGCTCACAAACTGCAGCGTGGACGACAGTGATGTCACAAGAAACTGTGTTAAAACTCTGCTCAAGGGAGAAATTACAGATGTGCACACTCAGGACAGAGGTGGGTGTCAGAGGTGCAAACCTTTGCTGATCGCTGCTGTGATAAAAAAAAAAATATATATATAAATATATATTTAGAATTTCACTCAGTTGAGCACATATGTTAAAGAGTACTAAAGAGTCCAACAGTCCCCTTAAATTAAATCAAAGTGCACTATAATAAACACACATTTCTTTTTTCAAAATGCACAAGTTATTACTGATACTCACTGAAAAAGCTGCAGGATATTTAGTAAATCTATCTATAACGGTCTATATAATGGATATGTAACAATATATTCATATGATCTCACATTGTTACTGCAGTAAAAAATAGTTTTGCTCGGTAAGGCCTCTCCTCCATTTACCTACATTCATATAGATCACCCTGCGTTTCCTGTTCTGTGCACAGATGAAGTGTACTTTTTATTGCACTCTAGACTTTCTCTCCTTGCGTACTGATCCTGTATTGAATTACACAGCGAGTGTTCTCCCTGTCATTTTAGTTTTTCGGTTGTATTTATGTACGGTTTGTTTTTTTAACGTCCGGCTGGGACGGAGAATTGCAAACAGAAGACTGGACTGATTTCTGCTGCTAAATAAAAAAAAAACATTCACTGTAAATGTTTGCTTTTTTTAAAGGAGCTCTGGGGAATTTTTAGGTCACTGGAGCAATGGAACAAACCAGGCCGGTTAAGTGAGGAGAAAACCAACTCATTCACAAACAGGAAATATTTAGGATTGCTGGTGGATTAGATGAAAAAAAGAAAAAGAACAAAGTGGTGTCTGAGTTTAGTCTGAGGAGCAAAGGTGGAGAAGTTGTTTGCATCGTTGGCCGTGTGCACTCAAACCACTGAGCCACAGGGTTTGAAAAAAAAAAAAAAGAGAAAGCAGCTAAAATTCAACCTGTAGTGACACAAGATCCTGTCGACTAGAAGAGCGGCTGAAGAAGCATCAACCGCAAGAAGAGAGGGAGCTTTACTGCTTGTGTGGTTCTCAAGAAAGGAATCAAGTGCTGCGATAAATGAGGTAGAAGCACAAAGAGTAAGAAAGAAGTGGAAGAGTCATTCGTGTCAGTTGAGATGAATCAGTTTAAACACTGATGCCGGAAAAACTGCAGCTGTTTGAGTTTAGAATTTCAAAATTAAATTTTGTTCTCAGTGTTTGAATTTGTTTTGTATCTATTATTTTTGGTCTTTAAAGACGAGAAATTCAAGTCTTTTAAAATCATACAAACAGCACAGATGTTGTTCCACTCAACCATTTTCATTTCAGTTTCTTTTTCTTTCTCCACCAGATGAGCTTGTTTTCTCTGAACTGTGCTTTACAGCAGGAGAAACATCGTAATAATAATAATAATAATAATAATAATATAAATAAATAAATATAATATAAAATCCTCATAATTAGCAGTTGTGTCTTTATTGCGTATCTACAACTACAATTTATTTTATGACATACTTTGTCAGACGGTCAAACACTGAGGTCAACCTGGTCCCAACCTTGAGAAAATCCTCAACTGCAAAGAAAGTAAAAGGTGTGAATCCCACCTAAAAGACACCAAGAGTGAGAACACACTTTCTCTGGCTCTTACACGCACACGCACACTCGCACGCACACTCACACGCACACGCACACTCACACTCACACGCACACGCACACGCACACGCACACTCACACGCACACTCACTCCATTTCTTGGTGGTGTTTCATACCCATCTCTAACTAAGCCCCGGTTCTTGCCTGGCAACAGGCGTACAGAGGTGGGTGGAGTTGGTGTGTTTTCACAATCTCACTATGACAAATGGGGGAAATTCACAGTGGGCCACGCCCCCTCACACACACACACACACACACACACACTCTCCCACAAATACGCACTCAAATACATATTACTGTCGATCATCATGAGCCACCTGCAGCTACAGCGCTCAGACACACATGGTCAGTCTCGGTTTATCGGATTTCGGTCATCGTTTGAATTCCGGCAATAAACACGTTGTTAACAGCTGCGACATCGGAACAGCAGAGACGTGTTAAGACTCGAAGCTGAGGCGGTAGAAAACGGCAGGAAGAGAAAACCGAGCTGCTCTGATCATTTCCAGTCATGTTAAATAATTAACTTTGACGGCGTCAATTCACTCATGTACTCACGTTCGTGTGACAGGTAGCTGAGAGCAAAGAGGTTCATTCAACCATGTGTGTGAGCTGAGAGCTGAAGGTGGGGATCCGTGTAATTCTGACATTTCTGTCGTGACTTAAGAAGGAACAAAATAAACAGAAATGTGTTCAGAGCACAGACACGAGTCTCCAATTGCTCCCAAGGTGGAAAAATGACGGTAAAATATCCTGGATCCGGGCGAATAGAAGAGAAACAACAACACCTCCCCGTTTGTTACCTTAACACTGGGTTCCTGTGACCTTTGACCTGCCAATGAACAAAGGCCGAAAGTTCCTCAAATCAAAAAATTGTGCATGTTACAGTGTTTTAAGATGTTAACTACAATTATCCTGAATGACGCAGCTCATCAGACCAGATGGAGAATTTAAAGTATAAACAACCATTGGATAAATTTGCTCCAAACACGAGTAAATGATTAATAAATGGTTTTCTTCGGAAAGCAACTGTGACGGCATAAAAACCGAACTAATATACCCACTGACCCACACACACTCAGATACACACACGCTGATACACACACTCTGATACACACGCCCTGTGGTTGAGTGGTGCACGACTTCTGGCCAAGACGACATGTTTTGTCAGCCGAGCGAAGCCAACCACGATTTAGGAAGACCGCAATGGAGCGCGCTCCTCACAGCCAAACACACAGTCTGACTGCATGACTGGCAGCCGGTCACACTGACTGCTCGTAACCAACTGTTGACGGACTGGTGGACGAAAATAACGCCTGGTTTTCTCCTGAATAAGCTTCTTTTCAATGAATCAGTGAGTTTAGTCTAAAACCAAAATTGTGAAAAATTACAAATGCAATTTCCCACAGCCCAAGATAAGTCAAATTAATAATTTTGTCCAAGCAACCGTCCCCAACACAATCTATAGTTACAGAAAACAGCAAGAGGCCTTATTAAAATAAAACTTCTATTGATCGTCCAATCAGTGCACGAGCCAACTTTTCACCTGGTGTGAAATAAATAAAAAATCACATTCTCTTTCTGTCATATCCAAAATGTCATAGTGAGCTCTTGTGAGAACACAGCAGGAAAATGTCAGTAAAACTGTGACGTTTCTAACATGAAGATGAAGAAGAGGAGGCGTACATGTAGAAGACGCTGATGAAGACGTCAACTCGGAAAGACAAGGAGAGGATGAGCTGTAAACAACAACACTGATCTTTCCACAGCAGAGTTTACGCGTCATGTCCGGCCTCCTGCTGTTCCCCACATCTTCCTGTTTGAACGAGTCGGACCCGACAACCTGCTGCTGTTTCAGATGTGAAAGAAAACTTCTGCAGATTAGTAAGAAAATTATTCTAGCAACACATCCGCCACACTGTTGTTTCTACTGATTGAAAAGTGCATGTAAACTTTCGTATACTGTTGATAGCTGGGAGTTTTTCATAAGCTGACCAGGGGATCTAAGGAGCGAGCACTGTGTGATGTTCACAGTGTTTTTACATTAGTAACACCCACGTGCTACATGGCTTGTAAGATGTTTCTAATCGAACCAAAACTACATGATGATTAATGTCAGTGATCGTAACCCGTGTTTATTTTTAAGATAAGATCTAACACGTCCTCCTGAATTCCACCAAAACATCTGCAGCCATTTTACAGTAAAGCTGCACGGACACAATAAGGAAAGAAAAAAAAAAAGATCTCAGCTGATCACATTTGAATCAACAATAGTGCGAGTCATTCAGCTTGAATTCCCCTGTCTGGTGCACATCTCACACGCCCGCGCACATGAACCATTACCCACTATCTGCTGTATCAAAACCGCCACTGAAACCTGCACATCCCCCTTGAGCCTCTGAAGTGAGCCGACCCGTTTGATGAGCACAAGATGCATTGGCTCCTCACGCAGCCTGCGAGGGGGAGCCTGCCAATAGTGAGTGGGCTGTACCACAGATGTGACTGAGACGGGGTAGAGGGGGCGTGAAGGAGGCTGCGGGGAGGGAGGGGTCCGGGTGGGGTTGTGGGGGCGAGAGGGGCGGGGGGTTTCCTCAGATTGTTCACAGACAATAATCGATGTGGGTGTTTTCGTAATAAGGTTCACCTCCGATAAATATGTGGAAAAAAAAAAAGCTTGCTTGATGAGAACTGCCTGTCATGTACGCTGTGTCATGTGTGGGCTGCATCCACCATATTCCTGCCAAGACCTTGCTCAATAACACACCTGGCTAAAAAAACACAAACAGCAGGCGTCACTGCTGACCGCTGCTTACAGGCACATGTTCCGAGTTCTGAGGGGGAACAGCGGCCCGACGGAAACACAGACTCTTCGGCCGCGGCATGAGCATGATTTGGGAATCCCCGTCTTTGTTCCTTCCTAACTCGAGCCACCCCCAGTTGTCTGCTGCGACTGGTTTCTGGGTCCCACAGGGGTCAACACCGATCCTCCCCGCAGACATAACAGAGCAGGAGACTGTTTGAAAAACCTTATTATTTGATGTTTGAAAGATCAGAGACGCGGAGCACCCCAGATTTTCTTTTTGTTATATGTTAGGGGTCCCGACAGAAAAGAAAAGTCCTCTGAACTTGTGAACAATACTACCAGCAAACCCCCTTCCACCGCCACCACTGCCCCGCCCCGTCCCTGAACACACGTCCCGGTCTCTCTAATCCAAACACGCCGCCATAATCCCCGGCTATCACCCGACTCATCTACCAGCCGAGGAAGAGGTGGAAACCAAACAAACGACAAGAGACAAAAGGGCCACTTTCACCTTGATCAGCCAGGCAGGCTGGCAGACTCCTCTGGGAGGGAGGAGAGCGGAGAAAAGCAGAGACTTAGCGTCAAAGACATGAAAGACGTCTACGGCAGACAGGGAAAATGTTGAAGACTACACCTGAGAGGGAGATATAGACGATCAAAGGGAAAAAATATTGTCTTAGATCGGGGGGGGAGACCGTCGAGGCAGAAAGAAAAAGGAAAAGAGGAAGCAGATATCTCCACGTCAGTCACGCACATTTTTAAACAAATGTTCCAACTGGCCAAAAACTACAGAACAAATTAAATGAATGCAAAACATGTGGCAGTCGAATCCTTCAATAACATCATTGCACTTGGCAGCTGATATTGTTCGGAGATGTCAGGTGATGGCTGGATTACACGCTGCCTGAAGCCAAAAGCAAAAGGAAGGGTTTCAAATGTACAAACTGTGCAACCATGACAAGTACTTCTGCAAGAGAGTGATTCTGAGTTTTCCCAGTGGAGGAAAAGCTCTTTTAACGGAAAATCTCACATAATCACTCAACACTCATCATCACAAGAGCAAATTAGTAGCAGGTCTAGCACATGTGTAGTGGGGTCAGCGTTATCTCCGGGCCTGTTGCTATAAACATTTAGCTTTTTTCAAGTTTGCGCAGCTGCTTCTTTTCAGTCGCGGTTTTCACAAAATCTAATTTCTTCTATGCCATAAAATGTACATTTAAAAATAGGCTTTTAGAACATTGTGTCCACTCCGACTTTTTGTCTGGACGTAGAACTCAGCCCAATGTTCATGAAGAGGTTTGTGATGTTTGATGAAACTGAGTGTGAGAGTGTCAGCATCACCATGGTGACAACATGAGAGGGAATGTTGGACAGACAGGTCGGCAGGTAGACGGGGGGGGTGGGGGGGGGGATGGTTCTGTCTTGTCTGTGCAGGTGAGTCTCCTGTGGGTCGTCTGTCCTAACACACTATTGTCTCCTTATCTACTTCCTCTCTCCTCCTCTGCAGACGCTGTTTAGACTGCCGCTCGCTCCCTCTCTCTCTCTTTTTTCTCTCGCTCTCCTCTGCCACAGCAGCAACAACACTTTGACGGCTTCTACGTTAAATCTACTGTTTGATATAAACACACACGTGAAAAAGAACATAAAGATTTGATATATGTATGTGAAGAAATGAGCACATATTTAGCTGATTTTCAGACTCGTGTGTTGTTTTCTGCTGCACAAGAATGTGGGATATTTTGCATAATATATAAATCATCATGTTTTTACGAGGAACTGTTGTATGTTAATTTATCCAGCTAATCCAGTTTAGTTTAATCGTCCACAAGATCATTAGTCTTTGTTTAATTTGCATTGATTAGTTAGTTTTGGAACGTCCGATTTATTACAGGAGACCTTTGTTTGCATTCACGAGTATTTGCTTTTAATCGGTTTATGTTCCGTATATTGTTTTATTTAAATAAACAGGTGAACAGCTTTCTGTGCAGCAGCAGGACTTTATTTGCCGAGACTGAATTACTGAAGGTCACTTTTACAGTTTCAGAAAGAAAACCTGCAAACAGCCCAATTCAAACACGCAGGTCGACAGCTTCTGGTATCACGAGTCTTTTTAGAGTTTCTATCTTGTTTGTAAAAACTCAACTAACTAAGAAATAAAGTAAAAAAAGATCTCAGCTCATGTTAAAACACTTTTTTATATTTGGAAAGTTATCAAGTTCACTGTATGTTATGAATGACACATGACAGTAGTTCTGGTTATGACAAGAAGTTTTCCTTCCACCTAAAAGAGAAATCTCTTTCTCTATCTCTTTCTCTATCTCTTCATCTTCTCTCTGTTCGCCCTCATCTCGCCCCCAGTGGGTGTTTTATCAGAGAGAGTGGATCTCTGACATGTGTCGTGTGGCTGTGTAAATAAAATAAACCTGAGACGCGAGGCGCTTCTCTCTTCTCTCGCTTCTGGAGGGCGACGGGGCCCGGATTTGATCAAGCAGGCAGAAATCAAACATGGCTGATACTGTACGTCACACTGTTAGCTCCTGGTAATGTTTAACATAAATGAGGAGGGAGTGTGTCGGTAATATTATCTTTTTATTCTTAATATTGTCTGGGATTTCTAATGTTGTTCACTATCCCAAAAATGTGTGTGTGTGTGTGTGTGTGTGTGTGTGTGTGTGTGTGTGTGTGTGTGTGTGTGTGTGTGTGTGTGCGTGCGTGTGCGTGTGTGTGTGTGTGTGTGTGTGTGTGTGTGTGTGTGTGTCTTACCTTCATTTGGTATAGCAGCTGGGTACATTTCTTTGAGCATGTTGCCAAGTGTGTGCACGTTGCCTTCAGGTGAAACGGGGCGAAACAGTCTCTGGATGAACGGCCTATCGCTCATCGTCTGTAACGAATCAGAGCAGGAAATTATCAAGAACAGCAGAAATGAGACATATTCAAATGTTCTGCATCCAGTAAAGGAAGGTCTGTGTGTAGGGACATGCTACAGTGCGAGGAGTCTGGACCAGATTTCATATGTTAGGTGTGAAACAGCTGATTTAAACAACAACTGTGAACAGTGGCTCGTGTTAACAACCTGCCCATCAGCTTTGCTTTAAGATGAAGGATTAAAAGGAAATGCAAAGAGAACATGGGAAACATATAAACAGACTTGAGCTCGTTTCAAACTTGCAATTGGAACCCGAACTTATCGAGACATCCCAGAGGAGCTGGACGCCAGAACTCCAGGTTACATTATCTCACAGCCATAATTACCAGTGATCAGAATGTACTGTACTTGATAAGACAGAGCAACTCACCAAGCTTTGTTTAAATAAAACCAAGAGGAGATTTCAAACATTTTAAATGCTTTATGCTCTTTAAGCAAAAAAACCCCCCCAAATTTCCATCTGGTAAACACAAGGAACCGTTAAAGATTTCAATATTTTACTCATCAGACAAGGAATTGTGGAAAAAATGAGACCAAAAATCCTGCGTCTGGGACTGTTTCAAATAAGGTAACATGACGGGAAATTTGAAGGTGACGAACTATCACTGGGACGTGATAGTAGGAGGACTCACCACTAGGGTGCATTTAAATCATGTCAATGAGCAGCCCGTTGTTGGGAATGAGCCTGACCACTCAGAACGGGATGTTTAGCAATCTGCAACATTTCTACAGATGTTACAAGTGACGCTGACATGTTTCACTGATAGAATCAGTCTGGAAGTCATTAACTTCTGCTTTAGTGAGTAATCGACAGAAATACAGAAATAGCTTCCACCCAGCCTTGAAATCCTCTGTTTCTCCCCGAGCTTCTCAAATGGAGAGAATAGTGAACTGACTCTTAATATTAGGTGACATTTTCTATTGTTCCCTGAAGTAGAAATCCCCTTTTGCCCTTTTATTGCTCTGCAGAGAGGTTGGAGGTCACTGAGATGGTGATGTTTAAGAGTTTTACACAGTAGCAAAGTGGATGTTGTTGCAATGACGAGGTCCTGACGATGTGACCTCCTCATCAGCTACTTATCACTGTGATCTAACATCGTATCCGGCTGTCGCCTACTATGCGAACCACTCCGGGTGAGAGCGACCGCTAAATGAAGAACAGCTATGGAAAAGCTAAACAAATGTGACGTACGCAGCAAACATCCTCATGACTGATTCTGTAGCGATCGAATCTAAAGCCACAACATTCCATGAGTGAGATGTGCGGGAAACGAGGTGCTAAATCCCCAGCCGACACCAGACGAAAGTCTCGTACTGGACTTTGATTCAAGGGTCTCGGGACGGAGGGTCTGGTGTCACGTACAGACGAGCGCCAGCCTGAGCAGTGGGACTCGAATGGAGACGATGACAACTGGCTGCAGATGAAACTACATTTTGAGCAGCAGTTTTCAGTCCTTCATCTCATCATCACACTCATTTGTATTGATCTTAGTCGGATTAATAACATTTTTAGAATTGAATTTAAATCCTATTTTAAACAAGCCTGGTTTATATACTTGTAAATGTAGCTTGGAGTCAATTTCGATCCAACTACAACTGAATTTAGAAACAAACTCCAGCAAATTGAGTCCAGATATATCCAGAGATTGTGTTTCACATATGAGAAACACAGCAGGAGATTGTCCGGGTCAGACTCGTTCACGTTTTGGGAAGATTCAGGCGAGGGGCGGAGCCTGGGTAGAGCACCAGGACATGACGTATAAATTCTACTGGTAAATCACGTTTTCTTTTTAGAAACGTCATCAACCGGGAAGTTCCAGGACGTTTTCCTGCGGTTTTCTCACATGGACTCACACAGACATTTCTCAAGCATTTTACAGGGAGGCTGGTGGGAATAGTTCCAGAAACATTGACTTACTCAAACATGTACGTTCCGACAAACAACCCTTCTGGAAAACGTAGGGAAATTGACCAGACTTCAGTGCAGGTTTGAAATTATAATTAGTGACTCGGCGGTGTTGTGGGTTCTGAGCGCTTCAAAAAAGACCTACAACTCAACACTGTGCCTGAACGCCTCTTGTTCAGATAGCGATTGTGCAAAGCTCAATTCCTCCTCACTACACCTGTTGTACAACATGTCATATCCACCAAACTGCTTCGATGTGTTCGACACACTTTACGCTGTGCTCCTGTAAATCCAGTCACTGAATCTGACTCTGGTATGTCAGCAGGTGTGTTATTTTGTAAATGTCAAATGTCTCACTATCACTTTGCCGAATAAAAAATTCAGTGGTTCTAGTTACCATGCGACCCGTGTCCTCAGGGCAGCGGAGAGGGCGTCGAGCGCTGGACACCGGCCAGGAGCTGCTGTCAGGCGCTGACTTATGTTTGCCCATCAGTTAATCAAGCACCTTTCTGTTCAATAGTACACAAGCTAATTTTACTAATTAGTTCTGGGACTGAAAATGTGTTAGTCAACGTTTGACTGGAGTAAAAACTCTGATGCTTTATTTGTATTGGGTCAGAATTAGAGCTGAATAATGTGGTTGAAATCAATATTATCTGGTACTGACTTGTTCAAAATAAATAATCAAACAAAAAGCAGATTTCTCACGATTTCTCTATCTGATAAACTGAATCAATTTGAGTTATTTAACTATTTTCAATATTCTAAGCCTATATCACAAGATGGCAAAAAGATCACACACAAACTAAAAGAATCAAATTGGTTTCTAACACAAAACTGAAATCAAAATATTCACACATTCAAACACGCAGAAGTTTGTCAATTTAATCATATCAATCGATTTAAACACATCTTTTACAATTCCATTCCATGAATAGCCCAAAAAAAGGCAGTAATGATGAGCTCAGTTGGATTCAAATTATTAAAAATATAAATTTCTGGCCCACACAGCAGCAGAGGGAGAAGCTGTCGCATCGGAGGAAACTTTGGCGCAGGCAGACACCCAACCTGAGGTGTCAAACGGAGAGTCCGACACACAATAGGGCCTAATCATGAGGCTGTGAAAAGGAAACCGGCAAGGACAGGGATCGAGTAACCGAGCGGTAACTACACACCACAGGGCCAGGCGCGAATAAACGAGGGGAAGGTGCCGGTGGAGGCGCGAAGCCGGTGCTCGGGTTACGCAGAAAGACTGAGTCACTGACAGGAAGCACAACGTTTCGTGCGGGATCATCACCGAGAGCCAGAGCAGAGAGAGTGTGCTGCTAAGTGACAGCTACTTCTTTGCATTTTTTAATACCCGGCCATGAATAATTGAGCCGCTCACCACACAAAGAAGGGGCAATTGATCCCTGGGGAGAGAAGCGTGATACTGTTTGGATGGAGACACTTTTCTTTTCAGCCGGTGCGACACCTTAGCTGGCACAGCAGCACATGGCGACACAAAGAGAGCGGCATTAGGATTCAGGTGAAGAGAGGCGGCTCGCTCTCGCCGACTGAAAAGCCCAGCGGAACTCAAGACGTTGCCTAATTGACGGTGGGGATTCAATCCGTCTAATTGATGGTAAAACAATGGACGGGGGGGGGAAGGGGGGGTGCAGCACTGTCAATCAACAGGAGTTTCCGAGAATGGAGAGGGGTCAGAGAAAGCATTTCCACTGAACGCCGAGATCAACCATTCCGAAATTAAAATTCCAACCTCATTTTCTCAGGACACGAAACGCACACCTGTGGAGGAGCGACTCCATCAAGGTGCATTGGATTAAATTATAAATCATTTATCCCTGAAGCATCACGCAAGCTTGACCTGTTGTTCAGTACTTCACCAATCAGACATCTCCATATCCTTCTGCACCTCCACGTCACTTCACACAATGCCTGTCAAATTACCACCAACTCATGAAGTTACCTGTTATGATAAGAGCAAGGGTTTGAGATTCTGCCTCTTCTACCACTTTGTGGTTTCAAGTGTCAGCGCACTGTGCAACACCATTTTGAAGCCTTGAGTTGGGTATTTTCTCCAGCGCCATCTTGGTTTTTTGAAGCCAGAAGTGACCATATTTGGTGGAGCGGGGGGGTGGAGCCTGCCTGGGAACGCCCACCTACACCTGCCCCCTGCACCCATTGGACGTTACTGGCGGTTGCGTCCACACACCCGGCGCTTTATGGTCTATTTGACTCTAAATGATCATCATTTACTAAATGAACATCAGCTGTGTTGAAGAAGACTTGAAACTAGAGATTGAGACAAAATCTCCTGAAGAAAATGTTCTGATTTCTTTTAAAACCAGTGGACTCATTCGATTTTGTTGTGGATCCGGATCAGAGGACAGATCCAGCTACTTTTTCCACTTTCCTTAACGAACTGAGACAGTGATTTTCATCCAGATTCGTGGATCTGGATGAAAACAGGCACATTTAGGGGACTGATATCGAGGAGTGTGTGTAATCTGGTGCAGATTATTGGGCCTCAGTGGAGGTTTGTCCTCTGAGGTTCTATTTTTTTAACGTCATTTTTAATTGCTGTGAATTATCTACAGTATATATGCATACGCCTCATAGGTAGATATATCAAAGCTGATAAAATAGGTCCAGTGAGTGATACCACTAATTTCTATATTTAAAATGAGCTTACTCTTTAACCCAATAACCAAATAAACCACAGACATGCAAACAAACCTCTGAGTCTTTCAGCTGCTCTGCAGAAGTGACAGACCATAACATCTTTGTAACTGAGTCAAGTTTGTATTTGAAAGCTTTAATTTACTGTAAATGTGGAAAACTAGTTTTTTCTTCCCCGGCATAACAGGCATATCACCTGTAGCCCCTGGCATGATTACGCACGACTGTTTCCAGCATTCCCATGTTTTGTAATTGTCTGTGTAGTCACCACCTCCCCCTCGTCTCAGTCAGCCATTACAAGATATCTGGGAGGCAATAAACCTGCATTCTTTGAAGCATGGCCGCTGCTCCGGCACCACAACACGGAGGTGGGTGGAGGTGAACTGACTGCTCTTGCATCGGGGGCTAGTGAGTAAGCACTGAGTCACAGAGCGGGAACAGAGAGGTCTACCTGTCGAGCAACAATGTAAGAGGTCTTTAGAGGCAGGATAGTAATTTTCACTTTCCGCGCAGCGAGACGCTCGGCTCCCTCTGGCTCTTTAATTCCCAGAGTGGTGTCACCGCTGGAGCAGGAAGATGCACTGGCAGCCAAACAAAGCCCCCGCCGCTGGCCGGAGCCAAGGGCGCGGCAGGCCCATGCACAGACGCACACAATAATAACACACGGGCAAAGGGCTCAAGTGGAAGCAATTGAACTGACAAAGACAAACACACGAAACGAGTGACAGAGGCTTCATGCGAACACATATGGTGTTGGTACACTGAACAAAACTCTTTTGTTCTTTAAGCAGTGTATCCACACACAAAGTTTATATGTTGGAAACATGTGCATTCATTACCTTTATCTAAATAATACATATTCATATAAGAGGCCCAACAGTCTCCTCGTGAACCCACATTTAAATTAGATCTGCACCAAATTTCTCATAAATATCAGCCCTCTGAACAATTCCTGGATCTGCCCTCAGCCAGATCCGCACAAAAGTTTTAAGAAATCATTCCTAACCCAGACCACATCCTTCCACCAAGTTCCATGGGATTTTGTGTGTTAGTTTTTGTGTTATCCTGCTAACTAACAGACAAACGCAGACTAACACACAACCCAGCAAACAACGTTTATAATGTCACAGATTTTTTTTTAAAACTAATAAAGACAAATGAAACTTTACAGGGACATAAACGAGAATTAATATCTCAGATTTATGACAAGGACAGAAAGGTGGACTAACTATTTTTGTCTTTCAGGATATAGGGCAGCCACGCACGCACGCACGCACGCACACGTGTCGTCCATGCCCATGAGGTGTCTTCGTCTCCATACGGAGCGCAGGCCAGACGGAAATGAGCCCTCTGTTATTTGGACTGAGTGTTGTCATTAATTCTGTCTGCATCAAACACAGCACATGTTATTTACACTAAAGACCACAATCTGGCTTTGAAGGACTATGAGTGTGAGTGTGTGTGTGTGTGTGTGTGTGTGTAGGACGGACAGGGGGTGTTCCTCTGTATTAGACAGTCTCCTGCTAAGTCATCCACGGTGACTTCTGAGTGCCAAACGGCTTTGTTCTTTCCAACATTTCTGCACCGTTTCTTCACAATCTCCTTTTCTTCTTCTCTTTGTGGGTTTTGTCGCATCGTGTTGGGTCTTGTCACAACAACTCACTGGATCTTCCTCTTAGCCGTCGTGATAAGCTCCGCAGCGTCACCACGCAACTCGACTTTCACAGAACTCGAGCTCCGCTGTTTGGTTTTGTTTGTAAACTGATGTGTTGCTCTTTGATTAAAGGATTAAAGTTCTTACAACCTGCTTTTCTATTTCTTTTGTTATTGGCCGTCATATCGGTAATATTACGATTGTACCCATTAAGTTAAATGTTAACTAAACAAGAAACCCGAGCGGTGAAACAATCAGACAGGTGGTAAACAAATCCCATGATGGGCAAAACTCAAAAAACGCCACTCCAGGTATTTTTAAGATGATTCCGAGCAGATTGAGCCTCTGCTCCTCTCCAGACTCTCCGAGCCTCCTCTGCTTGTAAACATTTAGCAGTTTGTACGATAAAAACCGCACCATCTCCGAAACAACCCAGACTTTTCAGAATCCAAGCTTATTTTCTCCAGCGGGCTTTGAAATCACACAGCCAGCCTTTAAAAGGGCTTTGATGCTCGGACTGTCACAAAACCAACTCGGCTCATAAACGGCTGTGGAAACTTGCAATCTGGCCACGAAAAAAGGCTCGAAACGAGTCGGAGCTGGGTCTCTTCTCCCCGCCAGCACTTACATGGTTTTATAGCTGCAACAAGTGCACGTCTGAGAGGGCGGGCCCTGTTGGTCGGCCTGCATGTTTCGGTCGGCCACTTTAAAGACTTATGTTTTATAGCTGAACACAAGAATGTTTTTGTAGAAGTGTAAAATGGTTTATTTACACGCCGAGGATGTGAAAGTAAAAACACAAAAGCATTCATGAGGTTTGTGAATTTCAGGCAAAAAACCAGTCCAGGCTGACAGTGACAGACAGCGGCTCCTCCACCCTCGTTGTTGTGCGAAATGTAAATGCAGCCATATGTGGAGAGCGGCGGCTCATATTAAAAAACGCTGCATATTCAATGATAAATCATCGCAGGGGGGGAATTACCAGCCGTCACAAGAGATGTGATTATGGAACAATATGCTTTCGGATGTTGCGTTCTGTTCTCAACATCTACAAATCTTGTTCTGCTTCAAAACATGACTCAGATCATTCGAGGCCGAATCTATTTTCTGTCCCGTTTGCTGTTCCGTTTACTTACGTGATTTTTCCTAACACGTCCTGACAGGCTCTAAAGTTTAATGCCTTTACAGAACTCGGTGACAGCGAGGGGCCTTTCTGTTTGTTGTGATTTGAGATCAAGGCTTAGCACGCACATTCAACTCAAAGCAGACTGTCAACATGTTTTTGTTGCAAAGATCCAGATGTTTTCCAAATCTTCATTTCCCTAACTACTCTGGATTCTCTTCAGTGTCCAGCGAGATTAGAAGGAGTTAAATTGCATTTAATTACACTGTTTCTAAACATTCCCTCAAAGTGCCATGTATGATATTAAATTAACTTCTTCAGTCGTGTTGTGTGATTCCTAAACTGTTCAGTACCCTGGAGGTTGTCCAATTAAATCTCCACACTCCCATCTTTTCCTGAGCTGAACCCCAGCACTTGACTGTGTTCCCCCGCCGTCTGGCTCGCAGCGCGCTAATGTTTTCCAGCCGCTTATTCATCCTCTCTTATTTCTTTTTCTTTTTTTAATTCGTCCAAAAAGGGAATTTTCACCTGAGTCAGGGCAAAGCTGCAGAGGTTTTACGGAAACACCCGACGTGAGGCCGCTTGTCTGCCTACGCCTCGATCTTACACTCAACCCTCCAGCTTGCCCACCGGCTCATCCTGCTTCAGTGGAATTGAACCAAAACCGAGGAGGGTCATGGATATCAAATGTACAAATGAATAACCTCCAAAAAGCACCTAGGGATACGCAACACTATACTTTTATGAGTCTGATTATCCTATCACACGTCACATGGAGGGTTAAGAGAGCATCTGTGAAACAGTGAACTCACAAACAGATACACAGAAGTTATGTTTCTTTTAACACTTGAACATTGAGTGAAATTTAAAATGACTGGATACGCAGGTTTGAGCAGATATCAAGATCCAGTTAATCTGTGGCTGTCACTGTGTGCACATGAATGTGCCTTTGCTCAGAAAAGAGACTGACTTACTATCAGACACTTACTCATGCGGTTTGAAGACCGGTATTATGTCAGGCATGAATGCTTTGTAGCTTTGTTGTTTGGTTTCCAAACTGAGATTAAACAAGAGAGCATTGTTGGTTATTTCAGTGATGAGTGTCCGGAGAGCCTTCAGTTGCTCAATATGAAAGGTTGACAGGTAACAAGATGTTGTAAAGACCTTTCTGCAAATGTGCGAGTGCCAGAGGGGAGGTCAAATTCACCCTGTCTGGGTCTTAAACTGAACTAAGGGGATTAAATGTTTGTTTTTTGTGACTCTTTTGGTGTCTTTCAGGAAGCACGAGACTCTAAATAAAGTGTAGAAAGAACTAGTTCATCAGAACCTGTCTGGTTGGAGGTGATTTCCCTGTTGAAGCAACATCAGACAGACATGGAGGGTTTTATGTTGCCATCTGGCTCCATCTACTGGGCTGACAGAGCAGAGACTCAAAATATACTTCAACTATAAAGCTGCTTTATAAGGCCCCGACATTCTTCTGAAATATTCCGGTTGGGCTCTAAGTTAGTTGCTGAAGTGGCTCATGAGGCCGACCTGGAGGGGAGAAGAAGCCTGTTAAAGTTCTGGCGGTGTAGTTACCAGGTATATCCTGAAGGGGATGTATCTGAAGCCTCCGTCCTCAGTGGGATATTCCATCAGCTTCCTGTTCATGGCCCAGAACTGGTCAAACTTATCTGTGATAACACAAACACGTACGTCAATAATTGTCAAATATGTCTTGGGACTTCATTTTCCATTCAGTGCATAGAAAAGGCAACAGCTAGCACTTTTGAGGCGATTATGTTTTAATATATTAATTCCTGACACGTCCAGGTGAGCAGCAGTAGGTGAGAAAGTGGGTTTGTAAGAAACGAGATGTACTGGATAATTAACTACAAGGGAAACATGTGTTATAGTACAACTGTCCATATAGTGATAGTGATTTTGCTTCCTGACACTTGAAGTTATAGCACACTGCAGGTCAGGTGCTTAATAACAACGCAGCTTCGATCTTCTGGTTGAAGGCTGACGTCTCATCATCAGAAATGATTCCACCCTCCACGTGCTTGTTTCAAACCCTGCCCCTCCCCTCACCTCTCACTTTCTCACGGACCTTCTGAAGATGTGGTTTTTCTCTCCTGGAGGAGACTTTGAACAACCTCTGTTTCTCTCTCTCTCTGTTTCTGGCCCCTTTTGGATGCGAAACTTTTGGTTTAAGTAAAGTTTCATCTCTCACTTTCATGTTTAATAGGTAAGTCAAACTCCTCCTGTTTGGATCGGTTGTACGTTTCTGTATAAATGGAGTTACAGTCATTACCAGAGAAAAACAACATGAACCACACCCTGAGCTTTTTATACAAACAGTTCATTGCATCATCTGCAGGCTGCAGCTTCTCAAGTGTGAGGACTTTCAATTTTATATCATGAAACTATTGATAGTTTTCAACGTTATCCTTGGGGTTTCAGAAATGTTTTTGGGATTTTGACATTTGATTAAATGACTAAACAACCGATTCATCATATTTTTATTCATCATACAGTTGGTGCAACCTTATTTATAACTTGTTGATATATATATTTGAATCATATTTCAGCTTTTAGGGAATAAAATGGTCGTAAAGTAAAGATGAAAGTTATTACCTGCTAACAACTGCCAATAAAGAAAAATCTAGCGCGACTACGATAGTAGATGAAGACACGGTGAAGTATTTGTTTCAGACTGCCGCAGGAAGCAGATCACTGGTGGATGAGGTGTTTATTGAAGCCGCGTTTCATCAACTTGAGCTGCAGCGTTCTGAGCAATCTCAAACCACATGCAGGGTGTGTGTGTGTGGTGTGTGTGTGTGTGTGTGTGTGTGTGTGTGTGTGTGTGTGTGTGTGTGTGTCTCACCGTTCTGCAGACCCATCCACAGCTGTTTGTGGTCTTTCTTCTGCATGTCGTTAACAACTTGGCTCTTGTGCTTGAGGGCGTCGGCCTCCTTGATGCTGGACATGAAGTGAGCCTCGATCACAGAGTTGGACGGACAGTGGAGGAGGTCGCGATCTGGAAAATTCTGACACACATTCCCCATAATTGCATTTTATTTGAAGCTGCGTTATCCATCTATGCATGTATTTTTAACACAAAGGAGCAGGAGAACTCCAAAACAAAGGGGTCAAAATATATTAAATATATTTTTCAAAGGTACTAATCCCAATTTTGTTGTTGTTTAGCTGCCGTCCCATCAGTTTTTGAGCCCCTTCAAACTCCCTTTTGTAAACACTGGCCTCCTTTTAGTTTGAAACCTTCAGGTTGGGCTTTACAAACAGAGACTTTTGTAAACTATGACGCAGACGCCCACGTTCTCTTCCTGATTGGCTCTTATTCATCACATGAATCGACCACCAGCCCTGAATGCAAAGCTTTGCCAACACTTATTAAAGTTCCACCTCGTCGTTGCTTCAAGCAAAGAAATCCCTGCTCTTACTTTTCACCATTGCTGCTCCTCGTTCGTAGTATTTTCTGTTACTAAGCGACCCACTGGAACGTAGACAATCTACTTCCTGTTTACAACACAGTGTACGTGATACTGAAAAACTCATCTGGACGGACGCCTGTTTATAATAAAATATGTTTTAAGAGGCTAAAAAGCTCAATAAGGATTGGTATAGATAAAAATAAATAGTGAAAGAAATTGCTGCTCCTGTGCGTGCACACACATTCACACTTACTTTAAAGTGCACAGTGATGTTCCAGGGTAAGACCGTGTTGGAGGCGTGGAGGTCAAAGAGAACTCCAATTGGATAGTGCCTGTAACCAGGAAACGTAAAAAGGAAAGATGTTACTAGTGTAAACCTTTTCATTCAGCTCAACATCAGACCTGTGGCTCCCAATGTGTTTACATTTACTTCACCAGATGCTAAGCAGGGTAACACCAGAGGATGTAACACCTCTGTAACACCAGAGGATGTTATTCTCACAGAATTATAAATATGTTAAAAGGTCCAGCAAACAGAACTGGTGTCAGTCTTCTTTATCTTTATACGTATGTCTAGTTCTATTTGTCACTTTCTGTGTATTTTTGAAGGTTTTCTGTTGTGCGGTCACACACACAGTAACCATCATAGTCATTTAGTTGTAGATCCGATGAGGCCAACCAGCCTAGAAAGTAATTTAGAGAGTTGTCAAAACTAATGACACAGTCTCACTGCAGGTTATTAAACTCCAAAGTTATGTATCTCAAGTTGATAAGTTTGTCAAAAACTCATCACTTTTGCATTTACAAAACACTTGAGATTTACAGTGAGAAAAGCAAAGCAACAGAACGCCACATCTGAGGGTCTGAAGCTTGCAAACATTTTGATATTTTCATACGATCCTCTGTTTATCTCCTCTACTGTGATTTACTGGGACATTGGTTCTTCCTTGTCTGTTGCAATACTGCCACCTGGTGACTGAGCTTTGTGCCTGACTGTCTGCAAGAGGGCGAGATGAGAACCAGGGCAACTGTAGTTACTGCTGAAGCTGCTCGCTGAGAGTGAACTGACTCATAGAGCTTCTCTCTACAGTTGCAGAGGGTGTGAACACGCTGTTACAGCTCTGACTGGGCGAGACGTGTTTACTGAAGGCAGTAAAACAAGGTACAGAGACGAGGAAGAGAGGATTTAAAGTTACAAGAAACTGATTTTAAAAAGAGACATATTCTGTTGTGATTGGTCAACGTCCTCTCACCATTTCAGTGGTGTTCCTTCATACTCGCACCACATCTCCTCCACGTCCTCGGCCTTCATCACTTTGAGGAAGTGTTTCTTCACTTTGTCGGTGACCAGCGTCAGGTAGCTCACCCTGGGCAGCAGCAGCTGGGAGAGAGAGAGGAGACGTGTCAGTGAAACACTGCAGTCTGGTCCTGTGTGCCGGCATTTGAGACTCAATTTTGATTTTCTACTGTAGGTGCAACTTCTGTTTCTTTGTTTGCTAGCAGATCTAAATCCACGGATCTGGAAAACAAAACAACGAGAGAGAAAAGCCCCCTCGCCTTACAAAGGTGAAACTAAATCTTTAGGAACATATCCCACACCTGCCTTTTGGAGGTTTTATGTTGTCACCAAGCTACGTGACAGCACATTCAAACCGAGCAGAATAACAAGTTGTAGGACAGGAACTTGTGACACCAGTTTCCTCTGAGCTGCAAGTTGCTTTCAAACATGCACTGAACTACAGATAAGATGTGAGAACAAACATGTCCTCATCAGTTGCTGAGGACATTCTCTGGAATTTCTCCTGCCAACAACTTGTGATTTCTTTCTTCTTTGTGAGTTTTTTGTCATGTCTTGACTCCTGCTGCTCTTCCCAGGACCCAACCCTCACCTGAATGTTCCAGACATTTTCTGTTATTGTGAACCACAGGCCTTCATCTGCATCTTCGACGTGTATGGCTCCTCATTGTCATCGTGAGATATCAGTATTGTTTTTGTTTTTAACAACTTTTGTGTTTGTCACGTTGTAGAAACGTCAGCAACACTATCACTTGCTTGCTGTGAATTTTCTGGACATTCACATGCACTCAGACATTATCCAGTCATTTTAACAGAGGGCTGGCAGGAACAGTCCTGGAAATATCCAGAGCAGCTGATTCGGACATTTGCACCCTCACATCCAGCCCCTCTGGAAAAAAAAAAAATCAGGAAAACGTCCTGTTCAGTGTGCGTCTGAAATCATCTTCTGAAATATGTTCTTATGTGATCATATCTATCTATGGAGGCTATGGAGTTATCTGATGTGTCTTTAAATCAACAATAACTCGACACGGCACCGTTTGCACCATGTTTTCAGCCTAAATGTCCTCTGATATCTTCCTCCGGAGCCGCGTTCGCACGTGGATCACAGAGAACGTTCGGGCTAAATGGAGGAAATGACCTCGTTTCAAGTCGAATGTGAATGTCGGTGGGCTTGTGGACACTTGGATGACACCACAGGTTTGTTTCTGTTGGGGTTTTTTTACGTTTTAAAGAATCTGACGTTTCAATTATTTTGGATTTGGCTGCAACTCTGTTTACCCCTGAAACTCCAGAAGTGTTCTGTGGACTCAAACACCTCCTCCATCATAGTGCTGAGGAGATAATGAGTGGATGTAGTGGGTGAACGGTCCCCGTAGCACCAGGTTCACACCAGGACTCACGTAGTAGGGCTCGGCCTCTCTCTCGGTGACCTCGTCCTGGTTCAGGGTGAAGCAGGCGGGGATCCGGCCGAACCACACGTCCCTCAACACGTCCTTGTCATCTGCCATGATGCTCCTGCTCCCAGTGGCACATGCAGACCCAGTTGTCCAGACGCTGGGAGGCACGGGACACCTGCCTCCTGTACAACAACACAGCAAAACAGGCAGTCAGGGAAACTTCCAGCTACACAGCGTGAACCAGGCGGTGCAGCAGCAGCAGCAGCTAGCACGGCTCCAGAGGACGTGCGTGTTGCGTGAGGCAGCTCAGGTCCTATTTACTTCGTCCGGGGGGGGTTATTACCACGTTATTAGTGGAGCAGAAGGAAGTGATTCACAACAACAAGCTGTCAAACTACGCAGCTGGGAAGCAGACGCAGGTTAGCTCCGGGGCTAGGTGAGCTAGCTCAGCCGGTGGAAACACAGCGAGGGGACGTGGAGGGTGGATCCGAGCGGCTCCTTCCCGTGGCCCGACGGCAGAGGGGGGCACACCGGGTCCCCGCGGCGCTGGAACCGGAGGGAAACACTTACTTTCGGTGGATGTTTTCCGGGCAGCTCGGAGGGAAGAAGGCCCGCGACTGTCGATGTTGTCATTCCACTGCTGAGAACCGCCGCTCACCGCGAAACAACGCCCCCTAGCGACGGAAACACGTTTCATCCGCCAGTACTTATGAATACAAATAATACACAATAATAAAAACTTCTACATATGAATAAATACATATACAAATTGAATCATGATTTGTTTGTAATAAGTCTCAGAGTTCAGGACTGAGACTTGTTACTGAGCAAGGTTATAGAAATAAGATGAAAAACAAATAACAAGGCACATTATGCACAAATGAAGTTATATACAATTATAATAAAAATGTGAATAAATAAAATCATACTAATATGTCTGCTCTCTTTTAGTTCCACAGTCTGTGTCATCTTTTTTAAATTATTATTATTGTTGCAAAATACAAATCATACAAGCATCGTCCTTTTCAATAAAAAAAGAGAGTTCAGAGACAGAGACTTGTTAACTGTGCAAGGTAGAAACATAAAAGTGCAAAGGAAATAAAACAAATATTACAATTTATCCATTTCAATGAGTCTGTGCCAGTTCTTTCAAAGATACAAGTGTGGGGAGGTTTTTAGAAATGTACATTTGTGCAAAAAAATATTAGCCAAGTACTATTATTGAATAACATAATCCAGTTTTCTGTCCTCCGCTATGAAACGACATTTAATATTTGTAGTCCTTCTGGAGTAGATGCACAACAAGAGAACATCAGATGTACAGCTGTGTCTTTTTCTGCTTTACAGAATAAACACATTATAATATAATCTATTGTTTTAAATGTTCTTCTTTAGCTTCAGGAGCAAATGTATGAAATAGAAATAAATGTATTTCTAAACATGTTGCAAGTGCGTCATCACTGGTGGAGGAAACCGCTGATATTGACACCTTCCCTCAACCAATCAACACGCTTCAAGCTCAACCCCTAACCAACCCGGAACTGAAATGTAGCCAATCAGCGACCTGCTAGGGGCGGGTCTTCGCTCACCCTGAGAAGAAGCTGTCGTCCTGCTGCTCAGCTGTTCGACGGAGAGAAGAATGGATAAAAAGATGGAGACGGATGATCTGGAGACGCGTCTTCACACTCTGGAGACTCGAGTTTATGGCGAGAGGAGAATCAAGAGTGGGAAACCCGCCAAGGTCCGTTCAGAGCCATTTAATGAGAGGGGGGGAGGGGGGCTGTTTAGAGGCTAGCTAGCTGCTAGCTTAGCCAGGCTAACGACAGCTCTGTCTATGGAAATAGGCGAAGATGGATGAATAGAAAGATTAGCTTAGCCTCCCAGTTATCAACAAAGCTCAGGTGTCACATGTAGAGTTAAGTTTATCTCATTTACTCTTCATCAAATGATGTTAATGTTGCTGCTGATCACGTCTCTAATCACACAAAAGCACATTTTTACCTTCTGTGTCCGTTGTTCTCACGTTTCAATACAAATAGAGGCTGTTTAGAAGCTAGCTAGCTGCTAGCTTAGCCAGGCTAACGACAGCTCTGTCACTGCAAATAAGCGAACGCCCTTTTTCGTGTGTGTGTGTGTGTGTGTGTGTGTGTGTGTGTGTGTGTGTGTGTGTGTGTGTGTGTGTGTGTGTGTGTGTGTGTGTGTGTGTGTGTGTGTGTGTGTGTGTGTGTGTGTGTGTGTGTGTGTGTGTGTGTGTGTGTGTGTGGATCCCACTTGAAAAGTAAAAGCACAGATGGTGTAAGATGTCATTTATTTG